>NC_072732.1:62544760-62736092 GCF_026930045.1 Uloborus diversus | reverse complement strand
TGAGATTTCAATCTTTTTGCATCTTGTAAATAATTTGATATTTTTGTCAATCATAAGTTATTTTGACACACCTCAACATAGATAAGCTTATTTTTTGTTTAATTTTAATAGATAATAAACTACTTTTTTTTCGAAACCACGGCAACATTGAACTTACTCGCACTTCGCGGAAAATTGCTTGCCGTGTTTGAGATTTCAATCTTTTTGCATCCTGTTAATATTTTGATATTTTTGACAATCGGAAGTTATTTTGACATACGCCATCATAGATAAGCTTATCTTTAATTTAATTTTAATAGATAAGCTTTCTTATTTTTGGAACCATAGCAGCATTGCACGAACTCGAACTTCGCGAAGAATTGCTTCTTGTGTTGCAGATTTCAATCTTTTTGCATCTTGTTCATATTTAATATTTTTGGCAATCGGAAGTTATTTTGACATACTCCACCATAGATTAGCATATTTTTTGTTTAATTTTAATAGATAATAAACTACTTTTTTTTTCGAAACCATGGCACCATTGAACTTACTCGCACTTCGCGGAAAATTGCTTGTGTTTGAGATTTCAATCTTTTTGCATCTTGTTAATGTTTTGATATTTTTTGCAATCGAAAGTTATTTTGACATACGCCACCATAGATTAGCTTATTTTTTGTTTAATTTTAATAGATTATAAACTTAGTTATTTTTGGAACCATAGCAACATTGCACATTATTTTAACATTTTTGGAAATTGGAAACTGTTTTGACATGTGCTACCTCAAATTATATTATTTAATTTTATTTTTAAAAACTAAAACTTTGTATCCTTATTTTTATTTTTTAAATACTCATAATGAATATTTTCAATTTGAAAGTATAGCTCTATGAATCTAAACTTACACATTTATTTATTACATTAAGTTATACAGTAAAAGCAGGCTCAAATTTACACTCAGTGTATTTATCGCTTAAGCAGTGTTTGTATATTTTTGGGTGTGGTGACTTTAATAAAAAAATTTCTTTTTCACTAATTTTTATATATACTTGAAGACAGTTACAATATTTTTTGCTGTCCGAACAACTAATACTTATATATGAAGAAATGATTTGGATACTTAGCATAGTAGTAAATGATTTGGCAAATCTCTAATATTTTTGAACTTAGTCAGTAGCGTAGCCAGAAATTACCTCCTGCTTTGGTGTGTGTGTTTGGTTATGAACTCTCATATATATATAAACTTACCATATTTAGGCTGGAAATATGTGTAAAAAACCAAGGGCTGTGGAGGGGGAGGGGGACCTTCTGGCCTCTAAACTATATCTTCTTGTCTTGCGGTACCTTATATCAAAATGAATTATCTTTAAACTGGTTATGTGAAAATTTTTGTAAACTACTATGTGCCAAGGTGTTTACTGTAATAATTTAAGTATGCACTGATTATCGGTCACTTAGGTGATTATTTTTAATTAGCCAGTTTTTACTTGTTAATTAGTAGAAAATTTATTTTACAATTAAAGTTACTCTGTAAAATGGTCAGTTACATGCTTGCTTGTAACCCCCCCCCCTCCAAATGTTTGTGTAAATAAGATAATTCAATGGATAAAAAGTTCAGTTGTACAGAAGGTGATAAGGATTTATCATTAAAAATCATTATTATGGTTAATTAACGAATTATCTTCACGTATTTAGTGCCAGGCAGCTAATTTGCCTTTTGGTGCTTCCCTGGGTTTAACTATGAATGGTCCTCCCAAGGTCCTCTTTTTAATCCTAACTGGTCCTCTTTGGTCCCCTTTTTGATTCAAACTGGTCCTCTTTTACCCTTTTCTATGGCTAAAATGTGTTGGGAGCCCTGGATTTTGGACAGCGAGGACATTAGGTCAAGTTTTCTGAGCAGGCTGGGCATAAGGCCCAGATTTTGAAATTTAACCTTCGCCTGACACTAATTTTGTTAAATATTAAATTGAATTAAAATTGATTTAGTGAGACTCGACAAGCAATCTTCTCGAAAATGTGTACCTCCTCAGAGAGCCATAATTCATCTAGAGGGGCGCTGTGGGATATTACAATAGCATAGCAAGAAAATTATTATTAACGATATTTTAAATAAATTATATATTTTTGGCAGTCCCGTTTATGACCTTCTGTAGTCCAGGCTTGGATTGCACACAGTGCCCTCCACCAGCCCAGGATTTAATATAATATTTTTTCGAAAACATTCCGTATTATTAAAGAGAGGAAATGAACGCTCCTCGGAAAAATAAAGAAAGGAAAAAAATATAGAATTTTGTGAAAAAAACTTAATTTATTTTAAAAAGAACCTCAAAATTAAATTTTTCGATAATTACAGATTATTGCTTAGCTAATCACGTCCCACACCTCCTATTTTTTTCATCCCCCACCTCTTTTTTCCCCCTGGATGGGCCAAAAAGAAGAAAATCCTCAAATGCTTTGGAAGCATTAAAGAGTGTCTCAAATCTCGTTTCCATGGGTTAAATTTTGCAAATTTCCAGGGGAAGAACTACCCAACACCTCGCCTTCTAACAACATCGAAAATCGTCTTAAGAATTTTTTTTTTTTTTTTTTTTGGGGGGGGGGGGGTTGCAATTTTGAAAAATTGCAGAACCCCTAACGTTACCAATTATGGTGTACAGTCGCGTCCTAAGACTTCCATTTCCGGAAAACTTCCGGACAAGGGCCTCGCGCCTCGAACCCCTCCCTCTAATATCATCCAAATCGTGGAAAATTGGATTTTTAAAAACAATTTGCGTGTGTAGGGGCTTAGCACGCAGTCTTCTTTAAATAGAGTGAGCCGATGTTCTCGTATGAAATCTGAAAATGAAAAAACTATAATTCCAAAAAAATTAAGGTGGAGACCTTTAAACCCTCACCCTAGCAGGGGCGGCGACCGCCCCCGCACTTTTTTCATCATTAAAGATCGCCTGAACGTTTTTAAGATTTTAATTTGAAAAAAAAATCTGTGGAGATCACCCAACGATAGCTTAAAACTGCATTTTTTAGACTTCGGTTTCGAAAAATTTTCTGGAGGAGAACCTCCTTCTGTATCTTCAAGGAAGTTTTAAATTTTTGTTTTTATAAGACTCCAACTTCGAAATTTTTTACTTGGAAGCAAACCCGTTTCTCCCTAACATCAGTAAAAATATTTAAAAATGCGTCTTTAAACCTCCAGTTAAGAAACAAATTCGGGAGTAGTCCTTCACATTTTCCTTTGAAATCACCGAAGGAAGTCTAAAATTGATGTTATAGGGCTTTATCAGTTCCAAAAGATTTACCAGGAAGAACCTCCGAACTCATTCTTTCCTTATTAAGTCATTCAAAGATATCCCGAAATAGCGTTTTTTAAACGATTCAACTCTGCAAAATTTTCGAGAGAGAACCCCAGAATGTCTTGCACTCAGTTTGCTAAAGATGTCCTAAATTTGTTTTTTTAAGACATCAGTTTCGGGATTATTTTCGGGAAGCCACCTTTACATCATCAAAGACGTTTCTTTTGATACTTCAGCTTCGAAAGTTTTTTGGGGAAGAGTTCCCTTAAATCATCCAAAGATAGCCAAAAGTAAAGTCTTCAGCTTCCAAACATTTCTTGCCCCAACACTTAAAACCCCCAATCGCCGCCTCTGCACCCTATATCCCTGAATATCGCTTAAAAACTTCGTTTTTTAGGACTTCAATGGCAAAATATTTTCAGGAGGAGAAATTTCCCGCCCCTTTACTCTCCCTTTAATGTCATCAAATATTGTCTGAAAGTGCATTTTTAGGTTTGACAGCAGAAGAGCTATAGCCCGGTCAAAATAGACATTCGAGTTCGGAAAAATTCCCATAAAGCTGAAAATTGGTACAAACCTTAAGAACATCATTATAAGTGAAATGTCAAAAGTCCTCATCAATCCGAGTGGAGCTAAAAATTTTATGCAAGGTCAAAGGTCAAAATTGAATTTTTTTTTTTTTTTTTAATTGAAAACATTCATACAGTGCTGAAAATTGGTACAGACTTTAAATGCATAATTGTGAATAATATATGAAAAATTCCCATCGATTCCACTTGAACTAAAAATTTTATGGAAGGTCAAAGGTCAAAATAAACAAAAAAAACTTAAAAAATCGGTAAAATTCACATAGAGCTGAAAATTGGCAGAGACACAAAATACACAATTATAAATGAAATATAAAAAATCCCCATCGATCCCACTTAATATAAGCATTTTATGCACAGTCAAAGGTCAAAAAATGTTTTTTTTTTATTTTGCAATTATTTCAAAACATAACTGTAACTATAAAAAGCGCATTATTAATTTGTAAATTATACAATATGTTGAAAAGACGTTTTTATATGAAGTTCAACTCTTTCTGGTTCAAATTATGTGAAAATGGTGAAACAAGTACAACATTATCTCTTATTTAACGGATATAAGATGCCTCTCAGTACCTATTATCCCTAATCAGATTCTTCAGGTGCAGCAGCAACAATTTCTCTAGCCTTTGCATACAAAGGTTGATCAAAAGTAACAGGTAATGCTTTGTATTCTCCAAAGCACAAAGTAAAGTAGTGTATATACTATTGTAGTTATTTGCAGGTTGGTGAATAAATGGTAAGAACAAAATTCTAGACATTGAAAAATCCATATTATTCTTTGTTAAACCTTCAATATAACCGTTCCAACCTGATAGCGATAAATTATTCCATTTCCCATACAACCATAACAAATCTATTTTCCGGAGTAAGAAAGAAGTTGTATCACTTTCATAAGCAAAATTCTAAGCAGCTATTTTACTATATCCTACTACACCATTATTGTGGTACTCTTGTGTTGGCACATGAGCTTTTTCTGCAAAATCTTTCGCTGAAATAATTTGTTTCATTCGCGATAAAGGATCTTCTGCTAAAACTGAACTTCTAGGAGTAATAATTTGGATTATGCCCATTATGTGTAGAGTGTTATGGCCATCTAAAGTGCGTACGTTAATACCAGCATTGTCTGCTGCGTATTGAATAAATGTCCCGGTTTCTGGTGATATAAGATGTGTCTGATGGTTAAAAACTGTAGCCGCCTTATACGCCATAGTATCATTATACGAAGCACTTAAACCAAAAGACGAGAAAATTTGTATCAAACGTTTAGATCCAAATCGTCGATGAAAAAAAACTGAGAGACCCAATTGTAATATCGAGATGAAAGATCTAGGACGAACAGCTGCCATAATACAGTGGCTGACACTAGTACGTATTAATTTCAAATGTTCCAATTTAGATCGTTTTCTTTTTAAGATAATTTGCTCCAAAAAATAAGTCAATGACTCCGGAATGTCACTATTAATATTTTCAAACATTTGACATGGCGGGGGATAATTGTTAGTGTCGCACACGACAGATTGGATATCTTCTTGAATAATTTCTGCCGCAGTCTTTAGTACCCTAAATCTTTCCTCTTTTGCTGTTTTTTTTTTATTTTCGTACCAAGCTTTGTTCAGTATATCGTGCTGAGTGTAAACAAATCATTGCTAAACTTCCACGTTTCTCGGTTATAATCATTTTATTGCCATACCTTAACTTTAATCTGTTTTTGATTGTTTTATCATCTGGGATTTCAGTTTGACAAATATTTTTTAGTTCTTACAGTGAAAACTGACAATCATCATTATTTTCAATATAATCAAATATTTCTGTCATCGCTATAATAACAGCGGGATTTTCAGGACGACCTGCTTTAAGACCTACAGAACGCTTTAGAAATGAAGTGTAGCAATTAGAATGGTACTCCGCTTCAGCAGCAACTAAATCGTATTCATATTGTATGCGTGCAATAACAATTTTTGCTACGTCATCTGAACGATTATGTGCAATCTTTAGAATATTATCTTTAAAGGAAAGAGTAGCAACTTGACAAATTCTACGCCGTATATTCTGCTGTTTTTTCTTTTCAGTCTCTTCATTTGCTTCATCACCACAAAATAAGCAACAGTTTTTAAAACAAAATGTTGTCTCAACTGATAGGACTCTAGTACGAGGTGGACTACTCAGAGATGTACTGGCCTCTGTCTCTTGTTGTCTTTTAGCTGCCGCAATGCCCACTTTCGGGTGTACATTTTGCGACACTACATGAACTGATCCACCGACTGTTTGTCTTTCAAGTATTCAACAAACCCATCGTTCCTTGCACTACTTGAATCAATTATAGATTTTAGTCCGCGTTCAACAGTAACAATTTCGCCGTCAGTCAAAGATTTATTGAAAATGAAGCAATCTTGCGGCCTCTTTGAAGAATTATTTGTTAAGGGTACGTATTCATATCAAAAATAGTATCAATAAACCCTATTTTTCACAACAAAGAATCACTTCCTGTTAATAGGAGCACTTGTGCTACTGACTTTGCTCATACAAAGGAATCTAAGCGCATCCACTCTCCCCTGAATGTAATTTGATCTTTTCAATTTGAAGGGGGGGGGGTGAATCGTAAGAGGGGATAGGCATAGCGGTCAAGTGTAGTTTCTCGAGGTCACTCGAAAGAAAGAAAAGGAGCTTCAGTACTATTTCCAAGTTTCAAAAACTGCGATACCTTATGAATGTTATCATTTATTGGGGGGGGGGGGCACAAATATTGGGCTTTTTTAACACCTAGGGCAGATCCAGTTTCTGGTTTTGGTAGTACTCGTTATCAGAAAGGGATCAAAGTATTGTTTTACGGCACAAAATTTAGGGCACAAATAGGGGGTTTAAGGTCAACGAAATATGTCATCAAAATGCAGCTTTAATTTTGTCGCTTACGGGGCAGGAGGGCTGGGGGGTAAGACCACCAAGGCACAGCCTCTAAATCTCCGCTTGTATGTACATAAATTCACAGTTTTCAAACTTTGTATTCTCTATTTTAAGACACTTACCGTTTAAGAGATATTTGTGAAAAATTGATTTTCTGAGCTTCGACCTTGAATAAAACGTTTAGCTCCACTGGGATTCGTTGGGAACGTTTGAAATTTCGTTTATAATGATGTCTCTAATTATTTCTATGGTAATTTCATAGTCAAAGTGCAATATTTGGACAAAAATTGGGATTTTAGGGTGAATTTTTAGAAATTTGAGTCCTTGAACTGCAGTTTTAGACTTTATTTTATCGCTTTAGGGAGAGGGGGGGTATGACCCCTTGACCCATCCACTGAATCCCCTCCCGTTTGTGCATAATTATCTATTAATTATTTATTAATTTTCAATCTTTGTATCCCCTATTTTTACAATACGTTTAAGAGATAGTTGCGAAAAATCGGTTTTTGACCTTTGACCTTGAATAAAATTTTTAGCTCCACCGGGATCGATGGGGACTTCTGACACTTCACTTAAGTGTTGTCCTTAACTATATTTGTGTTAATTTCATAGTCAAAGTACCAAATAGGGGTACAAATAAGGGGTCTAAGGGATTTTTTTTTTTTTAATATGTCTCCAATGCCATTTTAACCTATATTTAGTAGCTTTAGGGTGGAAGGTATGACCCCCATGACCCATCCTCGGAATCCCCACTTGTTTGTACACAATTGCATACCTTTCAAACTTTGTAACCTCCATTTTTTCGCTAACAATTATCGTTTAAGAGATATATATGAAAAATTGATTTTTTGACCTTTGACCTTGCATAAAATTTTTAGCTCCACTCGGATCGATGAGGACTTTTGACATTTCATATATAATGATGTTCTTAAGGTCTGTACCAATTTTCAGCTTTATGGGAATTTTTCCGAACTTTCGCTTTTTTTTTTTTGGTCTATTTTGACCGGGCTACTAGCAGAGCACTCACCCCACTCATAATTTCTCAAAATACAACTACAGAATATTTCGGCTTTAAAATTTTCATTTAAAAAAACATTGTGGGGTCAGCGCCTGAACCCTAACTTTATTCTAACGGCGTCAAAAATAGCATGCAATGCGTTTTTAAGAGTACAATTTTTAAAAATTATTCGGAAATTTCAATTTCGAAGCATTTTCGAGGGTAATTCTTAAGTCCCTCCTCCTGACTTAACGTCTCCACAGATAGCATAAAACTGAGTTTTAAAACTTCGATTTTCAAACATTTTAGGGCCTTTGAACCTCCCTTTCTCCCAAATAGTTCTGTTTTTAGGACGTCATTTCAAAATAGTTCAGGATTAGAGCTGCCTGACTTCAGTTACAGTGACATTTTTACGGCATCCCTCTTATGACACCAAAGATAGCCAACAATCGTATTTCCAGACTTAAATGTAGAAATATGTGTCAAAATATTTGCAAAAGAGCCACCAATCTTTCTTTTCGAAAAATAGCCTAAAATTAACTTTAGTTTCGAACAAAAAAAAAAGGAAAAATTTGAGAGGTGACCATTTTTCCTCCGTCGTTAGTAAACTTAGCCTAAGATAGCGCTTTTAAAATTTCAGAGTCGAAAGATCCCCGAAGAAAACCGCCGGCATTTTTAAAGACAGTAAAAACTGATTGCATTTGGGGGGGGGGGGGAATCGGAACGGAATCCCCATTTATAACTAAAGTTATCAAAAAAGACATGCATTGCGAAAATTTTCCGTACATCTCCCCCACAAATGATCCCCCAAAATGATCGGCTAGATCCGCCACTGATCGGCACTCTCTGTAACTGATAAAGCCTTGAATCTCGTTTGTAGACTTCAAAATTCGAGTTAGTACGAGGGCAAATCAAAAAGTCTTTGCACCTATTTTTTATTCGCCGAAAACAGGTACATATGGGTATTTACGTAGTACAAATATATTACGTATATTACATTTAAATATACGTAGCGTAATACGTACTGTCTGTTCTCGAGCTCCGCGACTAGCAGCTGCGAACGGTTCTAATTGAAAAGGGGGTGATGGTTTAAGGAAGCGCACTTCCCGATGCATTCAGTTTTTGCTCGGCGCGACCGTTTCGGCGCGGCTGTTTCGGCGCGGCCGTTTCGGCGCCGGCCGATTCGGCGCTGGCTGTTTCGGCGCTGGCCGTTTCGGCGCCAGATTTTTGCATTCTGAACTTCATGATTTTCAGATTCATTTATTGACTAAAAAAGTATTTATTTTTGAAAGTTAGTTCTAAACACTTATAGTTATCATTTTTCTGTAATCGATTTACAAATTACTGCTAATTACTTTTTTTAAATGTTTTACTATTATTCTTATTATTATTGCTTTTTTTTTGTTACTGAATAGTTAGTCAACAATTTAGTGTTATAGAACAGTTACAGGAAATAAAAAGACACAAAATATTTTATTTTAATAAAAAACTAAGTTTAAAGTATTTTTTATACATTATATTAGTTTTTATGAAACTTAAATGCAATATATAATAAGAATAATCTTTACATAGAAAATATCATCTATAACTTGTAGTCTTATAACTTTTTTCTTGTCTATTCTGTGTTCAAAGGTAGCTACATAACTTAAAACTTTATGGAGAACAGGGTAACGGGTGATTCTCTCAACATGTTAACTTTTGCCAATGGCAAATATGAAAAATTCATCTTGTTATTAGCTAACAGTTTTTAACTTTTATATAATAAAGATTAGATATTTTAGTAAGTGCACAAATTAATGATCAGTAGCAAAAAAAAAAAAAAAAAAAATTCAATTTAAATTTAATGAGTTCTAAATTTAAACTGCATAGAGAAATGCCAATGCTGTCTGTCTCCTAACTTATCTACTTCAAAAAATTATGAAGATGTTTTTTTTTTTTTGAAAATTTATAATAAAAAAGAAAACGAAATGCATCTTTAAAAATATTACTTCATAAAACTTTTTACAAAACTTAAAAAAAAAAAAAGATATCTAGAATTTTGAAGCACTATTTATATTTTTCTTAAGAAATTTTAATTTTTTACACTACAAACATTTATGCATTACTTGTGTTTTTTTATTGCTCAAGTAGGATCACGTTTTAAAAATAAACGCATAGTATTTTTACATGAAAATATTTGTTAATTTAAAACAAAAGTGTACGGGAACAGAAATTGATAAGCTGGGGAAAAGTTTTCAAGTTCCTTTTCCTGTGCTTCAAGCCATTATATTCCTTTAATATAGATATAGTATATATCACCTTCACATTTGTATATCATTTATTTTATCTAAATTGAATATGTGATAGGAACGAGATGAACTTGACCTAGGTGGCATATTTGTATGCAGACAATTTCGATTTCAGGAAAGTTTTATCTCATTAAAGACGAACAATGGATGACATTCTCTAAACATATAACATTAAATAAAGAAACCACTCCTTTTTAAATTTCAAAATTCCCCATGAAAGGAAAAAAAGACTATTCAATCCTGGGGACACTTTTGCTCTGAAAAATTAGTAATATTTTTTGACAAATAGAGAAATGAAAAAAAAAAAAGTTTACATGTGCCTCTTTACCCTACATATTTACAAAAATTAATTCATAAACAAAGTACGAACACGGAGAGATTAGTAGAACTTGCAAAAATTTTAATATCTTACCGTCTAAAAATTACATTCTACATTTTTACACTAATTTGCCATCTGGTAATTATGAGCAATGCTCCGCAAGTACTCTATTGCAGGCATGGAACCAAACTTTAGGACAGTTTTTCTAATCCTTCAGTCTGCATCAAGTTTCATTTGTGGTTCATTGCCAGCTAACAATTGCTCAAAATGAGCATCCCTTCCCTTTTGAACTTTTCGTAGTCCGTCGATCAGTTTCCAGATAGTAGGGTGCTGCATTCCCAATTCGTACTGCAGTCGACGATGAGCTGCCTCCGCATGGTTGTTAGTTCGATCTTCTCCATTTAATGTTCGGTTATAAGGGTTCCATATTTCAGGCACAAACAGAGGATTGCGTCTTCCATTTCCGCTTCTGTTTGCTCGTCCAACGTAGGTATCTTCGAACCAGTTTAGGAGCCCTTGAAGTTCATTCCGCAGTTCCAATCCTAGAGCGTCAGTATATTCATCAATTTTATCTATACGAACGAAGGCAAGTGCGATTACCATTTTGGCTTTCAACGCAAAATCTGCATTTGTGTTGTATTCGTTAAGCAAACCTAATTCTCGCAAATGCTTACGCATGTTTTGAGACAGATGAAAAAAAACACCCTTGCAAATCAACATTTGGAAAGACGTCCTTCGCAGCTGTATGAAAGGCTTTTTCATAGTCGCACAGTATTGAGGTGGGTTTCAAGTTTGGTTCTGCTTCCTTCAATAATTCAAACATTCTGACATTGTTTGTTCGGAAGGAACGCGTACAGTATAGGATGAACTCCTCCGTGTTTTTTTTACCAAAATGGTATACACTTGTTGAAAGAGATTTGGAGCTATACTAAAAGTACCATCGGCATACCATATCTCAGAATTAAGTAAATGCTGCAGCCAGCTTGCCCGTCCGAATATTAAAATGCGATCAGGACTAGATCCACTGTCGCACAACATAAAATTTTCTTGAACTCCTGGATGAGGAACATATGTTTTATAATCATCTGGAATTACTAGTGTCCGTAAATCTGTTGGATTTGAAGGTGCGTTCGTGACTAAATTCCGTTTTCGTTGAATTATTTTTCTTATCGCACATACATGCGGAACGACAGCAAGGCTACCCTGGGATACTGCTGTTAAGCATTGATTCATGACAGTAGTAGGTGACTCCAAAGTCTCTGCCGCTCTCTTTTTAATGTTGCTTTTGAGTAGAGCAACCTCAACTTGTGCTGAAGACTCCTCATGGGAATGCTCATTCAGTTGCTTCAACACGATGCCGGCCTTGGTATGGAGCCTTGCTTTGCAGCGATCTTTCTTTTCGCAACGCCAAAATTTCATCTCCATATCACTTGAACTTGTTTTGTCAAAAATATATAGGAAGCCATTGTGAGCAAATTTTTCCTTCTCACGTTTTGTTAGTATATGCTTAGCCATGCTTTAGTCACGTAAACTTCCCCTTCGACAGAGTAATAAGCAACAAGCAATGCTACCACCACTCACCACATGGTCTGTACAAACATAGTGTTGCCAAACCCTCAAAATATTTCCTCCTAAATTCGTCAGCATATCCCTAAAAACCCTAAATGCAATTGGATAATTGTATTTGACGTCACGCCACAGAGAAAAGTTACAAGTGGCAATAACGATCACATGACCTTTGCTAATGCTAAGAAAAAATATTTTCCACACCTGGAATCGAATTACCGTTTGTCTGAAAGCAGCGGATACAAAAGGCTTTACTATCTCTTCCACTTTTCTGCAATGTCCGATAGCTCCCCTCCCCCTCCAAATAACAAACATTTTTTCCTCAACCCTCTCTTTTCTTCCAACTCTATCCTTCACACCCCCCTCTCGCCTGTCCGTCAATTCTTAGAAAAACTCCTCAGCTGAACACTGATAAATGCATACTCATTGCCCCCCTCCCTCCCCTCGCTCCGAGCTGCAAAATGCTGAAAATAGGCTGCTCTTATTAAAAGAAAATATCGTTGTCAAACTGTTGCATTACTAAAAGTCACTGGATTCATCTTCAATATTTTTGAACAGGTCGTTTAGAGATCGGTAGCGCGAAACGGCCGCGCCGAATCGGCGGCGCCGAAATGGGTTTCGCGCCGAAACGGCCGCGCCAAAACGGCGGCGCCGAAACGGCCGCGCCGAATAGTCCCATTCCGTCCTTCTGGCTATCACCCCTGTTTTGACAAAATCAGAAGAGACCTGACGCATGCGCAAATTCGAGTAAGGTTTCGCCATAAAATATCAGAAGTACCTTACATTATTTCTCCACATAATCAACATACCGGTTCAGACATTTGTCCTATCGGAGCACTAAATTAGAGATCCCCCTGTCATAGAATTCTTCCGGCTGCCTGTGGAGTGGAATCACCGTCGGATTGCGTTCTTGTCTTCTGTCCTGCCAGAAACTTCTTCAGTGGACCGAAATCGTAAAAACCACTAAAGGGAAGGTCCGGACTGCAGGTGCATTTCCCTGTGAACTACTATGGTCTCTTGTCCCTTGCTTCATACAAAACGAATAACACTTCGCTGCTCATAAGCTGTGGACGTCTAAAGAACAACCGCCATTTTAAATGACTGATAGGAGCTCCGCTCATCGGAGCAAAAGGCAGATACGGCTAGTACGGTTTAAGGAACGGTCACTTCTGAGAATGTATATGTTCACTTTGTATTCACAGCCGTATTTTGGCTTAAAAAAAATAGGCGCAAAAACTTTTTGATTTGCTTTCGTACCTTTCCTCAAGAAACAGTCTGACTTCTGTATATCTAAAATAAGAGTATCTACGCCTCCTTTGTTCTCGTAAAGTATTTTTGGAAAACTCATTTGGTGACCGAGATTTTGTGAAGTTAATGATTTTGGTGATCTTACCAACAACAGTCTTAAACTTGGGATATAAGAATTTTTTGCAGACATTGCCAACGCATGAATCCACTTATGGCTGCTAGAACAGTTTTGACATTATTTTAATTTTAATAAGTTGTTTAATCCAGTTAATTATGTCACTCATGGCCGTACTCCATCACTACAGATTTCAATGCAGTTGTGACATGACATTGTTGTTGCCGTGTCCATGGTGCAAAAAGGTACGAAGGACTGCTTTGGCCACTTCTTCGATATGATCAGAAAAAACGATGTCCTTGGTCCAGTTGATGTCGATGCTGAAGAGGCCGAAGCCATAGCTGGACAATAGAAGAGATGGTGATGGTCTAGTTGTGTAAATGGACAGTGTGGACACATTGAATCGTAAGTTCTGGACCCGTCAGGCAAGACTTTCGTGCAATTTAGGTGTCCGGTTCCAAGTCTTGCAGTGGTGGCGGTAACCTCTCGGCAGTTGAGCTGTAACAGGAAACTTACCTCGCGAATGAATGAACAGTGTATGCTTCGCAACTGCGTTGGCGTCGGCAAGTGTGGTTAACGACGAGGTGGTATCAGAGTTCTGGCTTCTTTAGCCAGAGAGTCAGGCTTGTTCCTCTTTTCAGCTATGCCTCATGGGCTGGATGAATCCACTGTATAATGCCCTTCTTGCCTTTTTCCTCGATATTGTTTAGGGTTGTTTGGGTGTTGTTAATCTCTTGACTTAAAGAAGTGTTGCCTCCCTGTATGGCTTGCAGTGCAGACTTGCAATCTGAGAAAATGACCCATCAGATGTGATGAGTTGTGCCTTCATGATCTGTTGTTGCCTTGTGATGAGTTGCAGATGGAAAGAGCTTCTCTGATGGCAACGAGCTCATTTGTAAAATTTGAGGCAATCTTTTCCACAGGTAGTTTTCTAACCACAGTTCCACAGGTAGTACTTTGAGCTGTTGCTATCGGGATTTATGTAGAAAATGCCAGCACCTCCTCTGCCACAGTTTGAGTTTGATGAACCGTCCGTGTACACTGTCGCCATTTCAGGAGTCGAAAGCCTAGTGATGGTCTTTAGGCTTTTTTGTTGGATAATTTCTTGAGGTTCTTTTTTGGTGCACAGCTCTTAGAGTTCAAGACTGATTCTCACTGATAACGGTGGTCTGATCGGGAACTCAGGTTCCTTAATGAAGACGGGGACCGAATGCCCCAGGTTGATTTCTGCTCTGATGTTTTTCTCAAATTGCAGAGTGGACGATCTGTGTACCCGTATCTTCGCCGTCCAATTCCTGTAGGTAACAGTAGAGTTGTGTAGCACATGGCATTATATTGTCTCAAAAAAGAGAAGACCAAATATTTTCTGCCCAGTATCGCGTCCTAAACGTTGATTTGCATAAGAGAGATTTTCCATTATTGCATTTTCGTATTGATACCCATTGGTGACAATACTGCTGTGCTAAGCACAGAAGTAGTATCTGCACTTTTTGTCAAAATTGAGTTACGGTCACCAGGAGGTTCTTTGTCACACATTTACTAAGTACAAGGTTTTATGGTCAATTGTCAATGAGACATATTTTTTAAATCGTTGCATCTGCATCAAATACATAGAGGCACACAACTTTAACGGAAATTTCTCCTTTTGAACTCAACTGCGGGTACGACTTTTGTGCTTAGCATGGCAGAATAAATCTTACCAATCCTGTTACATCGGTAGATTTGTAATGAAATTTAACAAATCGAGAATTTGAGCAGTCCATCGCTCGAGAATTCAAGATGTGATTATCAAGAACTGGAGGTACGGTAATCGAGAACTCGTGATAATCGAGTTCTTGAATGAACAATCGAGTGATTCGATTATGAAAACTCAATTATGCCCAATCACAATTGTACTACAGTGGAGGCCGGTTAATTGAATCGGTGGACAATTGAATCAGCCGCTTTAATGAATCAAATTGTCAAAAACATAATAAAATCCAGCTTTATTGAATTTACCGCTTTATTGAATCAGCCGCTTTATGGAATCAAAACTGTTTAGAATAAACGTGATTCGTATAAGCGGCGTCCACTGCACGCACCGAAAACCAAAGACCTGCCAGAGTGGGTGTTCGAAGAAGATGTGTGGAGAGGAGGTTAGGTGGGCGGCACCCCTAAAGTAGACTTTTTTTTGGACGGTAAAATAATGGCATTAGTGATTAAATAACCTTCTCCAAAATTTGGGACTCGAGGCTACAGTTGACATCATCTTTTCAATTCAAAGTAAAATCAAAATTTTGCGAAATATCATTAGAAAAATATAAAACACACACTTATAAAGTCAATTCTTTCCTAAAACGCGTCAAAAGATTCAAGACTGTTGTTTTTTGATTGATTGTTAATTTGAACTTGAAAAAGTGGAGGGTTAAAATGCCCTTTTACTTTTGAAAAGGAATGGAGCATTTGTTCTCTCCTTGTACGAGCCGTCTATACTTTCCACTATTGAAACGTAATAGCGCAGCTCTACTTTTTACACAGTTTAGTCACATTAGTATTATATAATCTGTCAAATTCCGGAATAACCACCTTTCGCTGTATTATTCGTACATAATTTGTTGAACATTTCACTCGAAAAATAAAGTTATCCAGAAAAACAATTGCATACATATACATTGAAGAAAAATTTCCTTCCCCTTATAAATTAAATGATTAGGCACGGGCGGACTGGCCTGCCAACCCATCATGGGTGCCACTCTAAAATTTGGCAAAGACTGAAAAACGCATGGCTCCATTTCGCGACACCAAAATGTTAGCGCTTAGTTTGTTTGATGTTTCAGACATATATAATGCTAATTTTTGATGCTGTAACTGTATAGTAAAACCAAATTGTAAGATTAAGTAAAAATTAAAACCTAAATAAAAAAAATAACATATCATTGTCCAAGATTTTTAGGAGGTAAAAAAGTAGAAAAAGAACCTAATAATAAAATACATTAAAAAATCTTACTATTTGCTACTGCAGAAGAAAGCTTCAGATTGTATAGTTCATGTTACATAAATAGTTCATATTTCATACAAAAAAATAGTAATTAAAAAAAATTCAGGTATGAGATTCTTGGCTATAAGATGCATTGTGATAAAAACTTTAATAAAATTTTCCAGATTAAGATAAGAATGGTTGAAATCAAGAGATTGAATGACTTTTTTAATTATTTTTTTGGGGAAAAAAACAGCTTATCTTTTTAACTTTAGCAGATGGGCCAGTTTTTTGTCCTCATAAGAATAAGACCTTTTTTGAGAGTGAGAGATTCAAAAGTAAAGATTTGTTTCATCTATAAAAATCATTATGAACATGGAAAAAAACCCAATGGCCGAAATTTTTGAAAAGACGGAATTCCGTCCCTTGGACGGAAGTGTGGCAACCATGCAACCCATCGACCAGCGCGCCGTCGTTATTTATTTATTTTTTGCGCCCTTAAACCTTAGCGTCTTTGTTTTTTTGTATGCCCAAAAAACTGTGCGACTCTTTTTTCTTTTTTTTTTTTTGCTCCCTCAAGCCTGAGCTCCATTGGTTTTTCTCTTGCGCCCTCAATCCTGTGTGCTTTCGCTTTTTTTCTTTTTCTCTTTTTTTTTTCACCTCAAACCTTTTTTTGCACATTTTATTTCATTGTATTTTATTTTCTTCCTCGAATGTGTGCACCTTCGGTCCCCCTCCCTCGCCCTTAAACCCGTGCACCCTTTTTTGCGCCCTTTGCTTAGGAGTCAAGGTTGGCACCCCGAGGCACGGGCCCCCTAGTTTGGGCTTGGTAATGAAGTGATTCACTTGTAGACGTTTAAAAATGTATTCCATTTTCGTGAGATGAAAGACTGTTAGATGAAAAAATCACATTAAAGAAAATAAATATTGAATGATTTTTGGTAATTTTAAAAAATGCATGAAAAGTAAAACCTCTCGGCAGCTGCCTACTCTGCTTGCGCAGAATTTCAGCTCTGGTACTCGTTCGATAATCTGGGTCTGCTTAAATCCATGCCATGATGAAAATGTTTAAATTAGAATGAGGAACGGTGATTGGGAACCGCGGTTAAAACCTGATACATTTCAGTTTTTGCTCACAGATGGCGCCATTTGCACTTGTTTACATTTTCTCCTCGGCTCATTGAAGGGTCGACCTTGGGCTAGATTTGTGAGTAAGAGGAACTAGATGGCGCTAACTCTTGCGCACGGCTCCGAAAGGCCTTCACGATGCGTTGTAAACATATGATCGCCATATTCGTTGTGTACGTCCGTGGGAGTGGCGTAGATCCGAGAGCACGAAGCTGTTTTCTTCAGTTTCTCCATGTTATAGAAAGCGCTCTTCGCTCCTAGAACCGAGTTCGCTACCAAGGCAACGGGGCTGTATGAATCTGTTGTTTCTGTGCCTGATATTGTGGTATTTTCTCCGTCACTGTCCCGCAATGATGAGCGAAAACAACAACAGAAACACCGGCAACTTCAACGAGAGCCCGCCGTACGTCGTCGGGATATTGTCGCCCTCGACGACGGTCTATATCGACCAGGTGCCGGCGAACGGGCGGGACGTCTCCCCGCCGAACGACTTGAACCTGAGGCGGCGAAACAACAACTCCTTCCAGATCACCAGTGTGACGGTCCAGGGGTCGCGCAAAAACGACGACTTCGCAGACGACAGCGCGGACGATTTGGACGAGACCAGCCACACGGACGACCTGAGCTCCGACTTCCTGGACTCGTCCCGAGCCGACAATGAGGGGTATCACTCGGAGGACATCGCAGAGGACCTCTGCTCCCCCTGTGGACCGATCATCTTCGCGACTCAGCTTCCCGCGTCCAACCATCCCCCCAACATGAACCTTGGCATGGTCGGCGTGACGCCGACTTTCGCCGCCATAGGGCCTGTCGCCGGCGGCGTGACTATGATGACCAGCAAGTCCGAGAGTCCGATTAGTGCCCAAGTGCCCATCATGAATCCTCTGCCGGACAACTGGCAGAGGAGGTTCAAAGTGGTGAAGATTGTCAGCAGCGAGCCATTCCGCAGGGGCAGGTGGTTGTGCATGGATTTCAAAGACCCACCATCGCAATCGGACATCCGAGAATCTGCTTCGAACGGGACGAACACTCCTCCGACCATCCAGATCACCAACTGTGACGCAGAAGAGATGCAGCCGGTTGAGCAACTGCTGAGCGGCAGTTTTGCCCAAGTGTACGAAATTCCCATCAACCAGACATTCAACGGAAATTTCGTCATGGCGAACCAGCAGCAAATGTACGGTATCATCTTGCCCCAGAGTGACAATCTGCAGCCTGTCACTTTAGTTCAAGACATGAGCTTACAGACCGCGTTGCCGTTCGACACGAACTTTAACAACCTGGTTAATGCTCAGAATAATAACATTTTGGTGCAGCAAGACGCGCTGGTTCATGAGAGCATCCAAAACTTTAACAAGCCCGTGGCCACACTCGTCAACAGTAGCAGCATTCCAAACCAGTCCCCTCCTTCGTCGCAATGTGCCAATAACAATAACAATTACATCAACAGCAGTCCTCAAACCGTCCTAAACCACGTGAATTCTCAAGACCCAATGGATTCCATAGTGCCTCTTTCACGATCAAGAACTAATTCTGAAAGCAATAGATTGTTGAACCACTTCCCACCTGCTCGCTTTGACAAAGTGGATACGGAGAACTCAGAAAGGTAGGAAAGTTTTCCCCTATTTTTTTTTTTTTTTTATAAATTAATGACACTTTTTAAGACTCGAAGGAAGACAACTAGTACTTGCCTCCATGGTTAATGTTGCAGGAACCGAAAAAAGTATATTTTAAAAAAATAATTAAAAAAAAACATTAAGAAAACTGTACTAGCAAAATAAGGGTGCCCATCCCTCCCAAGAACAATGGCGATCTCATTTAAATTCTACAAAGTACCCCTTCCGAGAACGAAAACCCCCAAATGGAGAAAAATATGCTTGAAACCCCCCCCCCCCCCCCCAAAAAAAAAAAATCAATAGTGCAGTCCAGTCTGTTCCATCGACAGCCTCTCGTGGGCACCTCTAACTAAAATAAATAAGTGAAATGAAATTAAAAATATGTACAAAAATAATTTTTAAAATTTGATTTATAAAAAGTAAATTAAAAAAGTAGATAGTTACAACTTGAATTTAGTTTTTATTCATTGGGTCACGATGAATTAGTCTCCAAACTAACCAAATTTAAAAAAAAAAAGTATTTTAAGTGTTTGGAAGTTTGAACAAGGTACGAATTGTGCCTCAGTAAATTTTCAAATTTGTGCCGCAATAACTATAGATGCAATGGTGCTCCTCCTGGCCCCAATCCCCCGCCCAAGAGCGATAGAGCATCCCTCAAATATACAGGGCCCCTCTCAAAAGCGAGAACCCACAAGAAAAAAAAAGAAAAAAGAAAAAGAAAAGAAAAAAAAAATCCATAAAACAACGCTTCAAAAAATTTTGATGGCACAGCAACAGTGCCCCCCCTTCCCCCGCGCATGGTAAATAGATTACTTCTGAGATTATACTGAATCTTAGATGTAGGGATGTAACCAAAAAAATAAGTAAGAAAGGATAAATTAACTCTGACCTACAATGCATGACGAATAACCAAATGTTTAAATGTTTAACTCCTAAAATCAAAGTTCTTTTCCTGCAATCTTCCATTTTATCCTCAGAAAATTAATATTTGTATGAAATTGAACATTATATTCTTCAATGTTTTAGAATATTTCACTATTCCAAAATAAGTTTCAATCCGCCAGAATTTTTTTTCACTCCTTGGAGAGAGAGAGAGAGAGAAAAAAAACAAACATAGTATGTAATATTTCTGTTTGTCAGTCAACTTGTGTTAGAGAATTCAAATTTGCTCGAAAATAAATCTTCGTAACGTTTTTCTTGTGGATGTGTGATTTCACCATTCTATAAAATACCGATTTTGACTGAAAAAACAAGTCAAAACCATATAAAATGAAAAATTAAAGAAAGAAGCGAAAGTACAGACGGCAATAATATTGATTTATCTGCAAGATCCCAGTGTCTACATCCAAAGACTAGTAGTTTCATTTGGGAAAGCATGCCTGATTACTTCTGGAAAAATTTCTTGTTTCTGCTTCGATTTGTAAAATTATTTTCAGGCAGGACATCAAAATTCATGTCGTTACTTGTTGGCAGAATAATCGCATGTCGCTCTTGCACGTCACCCACGTGTGAAACAAAAAATGAGCTGTATAACCTGCTGACCTCGAATTCAAAGTTGATCTCCTCTTAAATTACGATAATGTAACATTCCTTGACATTCCATGCCCTTTTGCGGAATTGCCACATTTTCATATTTAAGTGGAAGATGTTTACCTGTTAGTGCTTCAAGGTTCCTGTACTACTGAAAGCAGAAAAAGCTGTTGCTAAACTCAGAACCGATGCAGACTTTTCGTGGAGGCTAGACATTGCAGATCCTGGTTTGACAGACTGCACTTAAAGACCCGATATTTAAATTCTTTCAACAATGAAGATTTTTCTCGTACAGCGCCATTTACTTAAGCTGAAGAAGGAGTCTTTATTGCTCTGAAATAAGTGTAATGAAAAAACGTGAACAATTGAAAAGTATTGATATTGTGTCTGATGTATGTGAGGGGAGCCCACTCGCCTTAGAACAAGGGCGCACCCCCTAAATATTGCAAAGACTCCCCCCTAAAACAAGATCTTACCCCAAAAGTGAAAAATACCCCTTATAACAACCCCCTTCCTAAAACGTTAAATCGCGGATAATACAAATTTGCCACAGCGACTGCGCCTGCGCGCGGACTTAGCTCATTGGGCTTTCGGTTTTAAGATTCTATGTAGTTTGTTTATATTTAAGCAGAGAAACATTAATGAACAAGATTAGAATACAGTCCTTCCTCCGCCCTCCACCAGTTTTGCCTATACAATATTTCTTTCCTTCCTGTTTCCTGCTTTTCAGTTTTGATATAGGGTCTGTCGGGGTAATTTGGGTATAAAAATGGCCTACTTTGAACTTTCCAGTCCTGTAATAAATTTATATGTACATATTTTTTTCTTGTTTCAGATTAACATTATGACTTTCCAGAATAGTTTTCTACAAATTACGTGTTAATAGACTCATTTGCATATAAATGGCAAACATAAGTTTCACTATTCCCAAATTACCCCATGGATGGTGGAATTTGGGTATAGTAATGGTTAAAGAACAAAGCATGGTTTTGATAACAATCTTACTCAATGTTTTCAAACTTCGGTTGAATTTAGGTGCAATAGAAATAATCGGATAATATGAATACTAATTTTTTTAAGTATTAAGATGGATTTTAGGCTGAAAATAGTACAATATGAAAAACCGTTAATGGACGGGAAGTAGTTTTTTTTATTACAGAACATTTAAGCAAATTTAAACAACCTTCCAATTCATTTTTAGTATATATTATCTTATGTAGTGAGAATGCACATACATGCCTATGTTTGAAGTCCAATAAAATTATTATTTGTCCTTCTGATTGGTAAAATGTAATGTATACCCAAATTACACCAGGTTTTAAATCATTAATTACATGAAAACTAATCATGTTAAATGTTTCAATTCAATGCCAAATTGAAATAAGCACATGTAATGTCTACATACCTAAACTTGAAAAACGTAGAGTGGCAGGTTAATTAGAAGCATTATTTGGAAGTAGTTGGTTTGCATTGCGTCGATATCACCGAAAAGTTCAATTTATTTTTTATCAATTTCAAAAAGAGTGTTGTCAACATTTTTTTAGCATATATTCATAGGTAAGGATGATGTTTATAACTATGAATTTTTGTACGTGTATCAAATAAATAGTTTTCATTTTATTCAATAAAATATAACTTATACCCAAATTACCCCGACTACCCAAATTACCCCAACATACCCTAACAGCCTATATTTAGCATTTTACCGTGGTATAGTTACTTAATAAATCTTGTTCGAAATTATTTTTATTGCATTAGTGTTTTAGCCCAGGAGTTTTCGAGAGCTCATAAGTCTGTTAGCATAAACAGAGCGATTCTTGACAGATTTTCGAAAAAAGACTGCAACAAAAGAAGATTTGTACCGCATTTTATGATATGTAATTCTCAGGTAGCATGTACTTGTAGTTTTAGGTTTAGCGTCTTATTTTTACTCAGTTCTGGGCACTGATTTAGGTTTTACTCCTAACCTAACGTTAGTTGATCTTGCAGATTATTTTGGGGTGTGGGAGGTTCATCTGCGTCGCAGATAGCTTAGAAAAAACGCTGCTGCTGAGAGGATCGTTGAGGGTCAAAAAGATTTTGAATTTTCTACTCATTACAAAACATATAACTTCTCTCTGGTGGATCTGAACCATCAAAATACAGTTAAACGTGCTAATCGACTGCGCCACGGGGAAATCACTTCAGATGAATTGTGAAACGATGCATATAATAAAGCTATGCGCATGCGCGTTGAAGTTAGCAGGTTGCAACACCTTTTTATGTCATTTTTTCTCAATTCACTCCTTCCGCACAACGTCCCATAAAAAACAGTTCTTCAAAAAAAAAAAAAAAAAAAAAACTTGGTAACGAGTATTTTCAGAACAAGAATTTTTCAAGAGCCATGTCACATTGAATTTTCCTAAAAACTGAGAAATAATTTGTCTGACTCCTAAAATTATTTCCTGGCGCCTAAGATTTTCCAATTTTTGCTGATCTCTGGACACAAACTTGATCTAGGTAAACGAGTTACTCCTTTTACGTTTAAGAGATAAAAACGAAGATGTTGGTCAAAAGATAACGCTCACACCATTTATTGCAGATTTTTATTCCAAGATGGTTGAACGTGCTCATATTTTTTTTTCTTTTTCCTCTTTTTAGACTTTATTTATATTCGCTGCTGAAATTGAATGGTGATATTATTTTAGGATTGACGTTTTTTTACCTCCAGAATTGTTTGTCGCCAACTTTAATCGTTGAATGAAAATTAATGTTTAATTTTACCTTCAAATAAATTTCCAAATCAACACATATTTAGAGCCAACTGCACAAAAGTTCGATAGAATAAAACTGATGCTTCATTTAAAGTTTCCTTCAAACTTGTTTTTCTCTCTAAGAGCTATTTGTGTCTATTCCCTAAAACAAAATAGAAATATTTTCATTAAAATTGCCATTAAGTTCTTTTTCTGTTCACGATTGATTTTCACCTACTGTTTTTTTTTAAATTTTTAAACAGAAAAGTATTGAAAAATGTACCTTTTATTTGAGTTAATCTGTCGTCTTTTGTGGCGCTACCAGTTTTCTTTCAAGCGCAAGGAGGTCACTACGTTTCTTACATCATACATTAATATATTATGATTGACAACATGAATTTGAACCAATATTGTGGGGAAGGTTCCCTTTCAGTTATAATTTGATCTGTTGACTTCAAATTCTTGCATAACTATCATCATAATAAACCATTTTCAATCCATTGCTATGTGTAAAAATTAATTTTTCAGGTGATTCGATCAAACATAATTACGAGTTATATAAAAGAAAAGAAACTCCGCATTCTTATTTTTTTTATTTTAATTCATTGTATGTACTTGTCGGAAAGATTTCGCTTGTATACGCTTTTTTCTGTCCGTTTCCTTGAATGACTTGATTTTTTCCATCATTCTTTTCACTGCACCTCAGTCATTAGCTACCTGTGCAGAAACTTTTCTGCGCAGTCAGTGATCGTACCGTAAAAGTGGTTTTACAGACACAATCGCAAGAATCCTAAGTTTTTTTTTTTTTTTTGAAAGAAAGATTTTAAAGAACTTACATAACACGTATTTTAAAATAATGTTTAAGATCCATTGAATTTTCAGGATTTTGATTTTTTTCCAAAATCTAATGCCTTGCTCTTTGCATTTTTTAAAAGTAAGATTTATAACGCCGGCAGAAAATCGTTTGTGAAAATTACTATAATTTACTGCAATGATGTTAGCGTAGTAAACGACTACCAAACGAAAAAAAAAGAAAAAAAAATAGGTCGAAGTATGAAAACAATTAATTTAGTTACATCCTAAGTGAATCATGAGTTTTCATACTCTTTTTGATATATCTTTCTTTGCAATACACGTGACAAAATAACTGGTTTTTAGTAAAGTTCGACCTTGACCAGTCATTTTTCTCTTGATTAATATTCAGGCCTATTATGAAACAAATAATTTTTCGTATACTAGAAATCATTACCGAATATTCAGTGCGTTTTCGCTTTATATATATATATATATATATATATATATATATATATATATATAAAGAATGGTAAGGTGACTAATGTTTTTTTTTTTTGGTTATCTGAAATATATTCTGTGGTTAATCAATAAAAACATCAATATTTCTAATGATATCAAATTAATAAAAACATTAATGACTTACCTGTAATTGTTTTTTGTTGTAATGCATTTTCTCGTCTAGAATAACATTGTTTTATACAGAAAAAATTTATTTGTATTTAATTTTACGAGAAAACCTCGTTTAAAAATTCAATTTTTGATAAAAAATTTAAATTTTACAACCATTTTTGTGCTTTGGTTGGACAAATAGGGTTTACTTACGGAACCCCTGTCAAAGTCACAGGAGAATGCTAGGGTTCTGCGGAATCCACGTTAAAGACTTTTGATCTAGAAGAGGACGAAGCGTCAACTTTTAAAAACTTATCTAAACATTAATAACAACTTTGTTGGTTTTATAAAGTAGGGGAATGTAATGTGGAGCAAAGTGAAATAGCGAGACAAAGTGAAAGGATCAAATGTTTACCCCGCTTTTAGTGCTACTTACCTAATAATATTTCAACTATGTAGTAATATATGTAGTCTATTCCAGTCAAGAAAAAATTACCTCTGAAAATCGAAGAGTATGATAAATACAAGCAATTTTCAAAAATGGATACAGTAAAACCTGTAAAGTTGACCACCTTTGTAAGTTAACCACCTGTCTAAATTGACCGCATTTGTCAGGAACGGAATTAGTCCTATCTTATATAATGAAGGAAAACCTCTGTAACTTGACCACCTCTCTATCTTGACCACTAATATACACCAGCTTTGGTTTGGAATATTGTAAAAAACCCTTTGTAAGTTGACCACTTGGCAAAAGCATTAGATTGTACTAAAAGTGTAATCAGTTATGCATCAAATAAGCAACCAAACATTTTTAAAAACACCAATGAATATTTATGTTTCTATCTAAAAACATTGGGTTTTTGTTAAGTCCCAGAAAATGCGCCAAACTTCATTAAGAAGTTATTTTGTTGAAAAGTAGATTACTATTGTTACAAATGTACAAGAAAAAAATCAAAGAATTTAAGTCACTTTTGACTTATTATGAATTTTTAGGAATTGTTCATGTCAAGTAAGTAGTTTTTCATAAGCAATGAGACATTTTTTTTCTTCGATCGATTTACAGACATTTTGAATTTGTATGATAATTGACGCGTCATTCTGGTAAATAATCTCTAAAAATATTTTAAACCATTTTACTTACTGTCTTAAAGTAATGTTAAACAATGAAATGGAGTTTAAAATATTCCAATTAGTTAAAAAATGAATGCATGGGGGAAGAAATGACAAAAAAAAAAAAAACAGTTTTTGTTACTACCCTCTATAAGTTGACCACCTGTCTAAGTTGACCACCAAAGTACTGCATCGCAAGTGGTCAACTTACACAGGTTTCACTGTACTCAAATTGTACAGTTTTGTTGTAAGTCAAAAATCATTTTGATATTATCAAATGATAAAGTTTCACTTTTTAATTGGGACCTTCTAATAGTCGGTGCAGTATTTATTTAGTTAATATTTAGCTTATATTTGTATTTTAAATATGTTGCACAATTACTCAAGTGCCAGCGGAGCAAAATGGATGAGGCAAAGTGAAATAGTTCATTTCGTTTATTCATTCAATCATTTACTAAATCACTTATGCATTTATTTACTAACTTATTTATTTGCATTCTTTCATTTAATAATTCACTTATTAATTCATTCTTTTATTTATTTTTCTTATTCATTTATTGTTTTATTCACTCATTTATTGTTCCTCGTGTATTAATTGATAAATTAATTAATGTATTAGTTTATTGTTTCATTATCTTTTCCTTTATTAAATTATCCTTTTATTTGCTCATTATTTTGATCAAAATTATTTTTACCAATCGAATAGAAAATATTTCATTCGAAAAATATCACATTTTCACTTTGCTCCTTGAAAAAAAAAAAAAAAAAGGTGAAGAATTTTCACTTTTTTTTTTGAAAGCACAATTTTACTGACAAATTTGCCATTGTTCTTTCTTTATGTACTGTAATTTTCAAAACAAATTTCCAATTTTTTTATTTTGAAAAAACTCAGTCCTGTTAACCATTTCACTTTGCTCCACATTGCCCTACTATTTACTTAATTAAATACGATACTAATAAAAAAAACAATTAACTCTGCATTCAATTTATACTTAGATGCTTTGTTTTTTCTATCAAAACATATTTGTAAGGTTTGTTTTTTAAATTTTTTCTTACGAGAAGTATAAATTTCGTCAGCATTTTGTAAAGTTACGAGAACGTGTTTGGGGGGGGGGGGGACTACACGCACACAATTATTTCCTGTTTTCCTTGTATTTCGTCATAGCTCTACTATAAGTTAAATATAAAACTTGTCTCTCAGGCTGTTTTATAGAAAACAAAAGGAACAATCAAAACATAAAAAAAATAACCATCTGACAATTCTCTTCTTTATAGCTGTATTGTCTTTTGTCTAGCGAGTACTCACAGAACTTGAAAATTTATCACCTAGTTTTTATTTGGAAAAACGTGTCAGACTCATACAAATACCTAACCGAGTGCTCTGTGACTTAAATATGTTCTTTTTTTTTATTAGCGTGCTCGTTTTGTTACAATATCCTAAAACAATTGTTGGAAAAACTGAAAACGTGCGTTTTGTACATGTTCTTAAATATGACTCAACATTTTACTATAGCGTGCGTATCCAAAGATCCGTAGCACCGTATGTTGACAGATATGGGAATATCATGCTTTAAATGCTGTAAATATTTTTCAGGAAATTCAAATGCATGTTTTTCTTTGGTATATATAGCTCTTTCGAAAAAAGTTGTTTTTTCATTTCTTGTTCGTAATTTCCTTATAAATTATAGTTGAGGCTTTTTTTTTTCTTTTTTAAACATTTCGTCCACAGCTTCGTACAAACATACACGTATTTTACTTAAAAATTAATTTCGAAAAACATTTCAAAGTTGAGTCCTTGGTAACGAGTTCTTCAAGAATATTTCAGAAACCATGTTACACTGAATTTCCCTACAAACTCTGAGAAATAATTTGTCGCTTAAAATTTTTTCCTGGCCCCTAAGATTTTGCAATTTTTGTCACTTTCCGGTAATAATAGGTAGTAGTAATGATAATTTGAGCCCGGATTATATGCAAATGCATAGTTTTGCTTCTTTTGAAGTTAATGCATACAACTGCAAAAACGTCAAATTTTCAAAATAGCTTCATATTATTGCGTTTTTCTCTTTAAGATTTTTTTTTTTCACAAAAGGAATATGACAAAAAACTGCTTAGTTCTTGATAAAGAATATAAGTCTAGCGACCCGTGTTTTTTTCTCGGGTCTCCCGACTTTTTGTCATACTAGTTTTTGTGCATATTTACGCCAAAATTAAAATTTATCGCCAGAAATGTAAAAAATGCCAGAGCAGAAAAGCTACTCGTATTTTTACTCGTATTTAAAAAAATTTCATTGCGTAAATAAAAAAAAAGGTTAAATATTTTTTGAGTTTTTAGTGCATATTTAGGAGTTTTTTGACATATTTGCATGAATGTTTCATTGATTTAATTGTGCATGTAATCCGAGCAATAATAATAATAATAGTAATAATAATAATAATAATAATAATAATAATAATAATAATAATAATAATAAACAAAATAATAACAATAACAACAGCAATAATATAACAGCAGCAACAATAATAATAAACGATAATGACAACAAAAATAATAATAACAACCACCATCATCTGGTGGAGAGGTAGAAAGGGAGAAGCAACGTATTCTAATATTTTACTCATAAACGTATGTTTTGGACCCATATATTTTTAGACAAATGGAAGTACAAAAGTGCTGCGTCATTTTTTTTTTAATTTTCGAAAAAAAGCTGAGGCAAATTAATAAAAGTTCTTTCAGTTTTTAAAAGTAATTTAACATGTAATAGTGTTAATAAACATCAACAAAAATATTTTACCCTCATCTGCCAAAGGCTACAGTTTTTAATCATGAATTACTGAGAACACAAAGAACACTTTATTTCAGTTTATTTTAAGCTAGCGGTACCCGCACGGCTTTGCCCGTAGTAGAAAATTAAAAGGTCATTTGGTTCGCATGTATATTTACAAATAATGGATGATGAATTTCTCGCCAATTTGCTATATGTTCATTTGCTCGCCCATGTTACAGTTCCACGTTATGATAATTTGGTAATTTACTCGTCCACGGTATGCTAATTTGCTCGGTAAAATGTTCTTAAAATTGGAATAGAAAAAGAACAAAATCGAATTTTCGAAAAATCGCTTCGAGGTGCTCCCTCCTATGCTACGAACTAATTCTGTGCCAAATTTCATGAAAATCGGTCGAACGGTCCCAACAGACATCCCAACATTTAGAGACACAAGCTTTTAGCTTTATCATTAGTAAAGATAGTACTAAAGCGTGTATTTACTGGTCAGTTTTCCCTTGTACAGTTTACAATTTTAAATTTAATCTGATAATAATACAGAAAAAAACCATTAATATTTTTTACCCTACTGCGAGTGCGCGACGCAAAGGAGGGTAACGTGTTTATCAGTTTATATATGTATGTTTGTTCCTATGTGGCGTTCTAGAGGCTAAACGCCTTGGCCAATTTTGATAATTCTTACCTCAATCGATTTGTCTTAACCTTGGGAGTGTCACTAAACACATGACAGTAATCAAACTCACCATATCAACAATCAGTCGCCATTTTGTTACTTCGGGATAGTGTGCGACAACTGCAGGTATAGCGTTTTCACTGCCTGAATTTTTTGTTTACTAAGTCTACGAATTCGATATTAATCTTTAACATGTTGCATTTGTTTTTACCTTGATTCAAGGGACTGAGTTTCATGACGTGTACTTTCTTGATGGGCGTTTTTAGTTTTTCGTTTCGAGAAAGAATTGACTGACGACGTTTCCGATTTCGCGTCATCATGAATTATACAGGCTGTTTATATAGCTGTGATGTGGGTGACTTAAGTTCGTGCATTTTTGCTAATGGTCAAGCACATGTAGCTTTAAGCCGAGTTAAAATGATCAGTAGTTTAGGCCACTGCAAATTACTTAATAAACCTCACGATATAAGCTCTCTCAATGAAATGACAAGATTTCGAAATTTACCGTCTTATAATCATAACAACTAAGTCAATGAAAATTAACTAAAAAAGAATGAAATAAAAAATTATTAAATAAAAACAAAAAACCCGACTGTGTAAGAAAAAAACAGGAAACAAATGTAAGCCAAGTAGATTTAGAATGTTATCAAGTACTACTGAATAACTATGCCATTGAAATAGTTTTACATTCGAAACACACACAAGACAAATCATAAATTCAAAAGCAAAATAGAAAAATTAACAGGTGGCCCATTCTTTTTTGACCAATTATGGAACTCCGTAAAATTTGAATGGACCCCGACTGTTAATCCTTCTATTTTGCTCTTGAATTTATGATTTGTCTTATGTGTGTATCGATTGTAAAACTATTTCAATGGTGTAGTTATTCAGTAGTACTTGATAACATTCTAAACTGCTTGTCTCACATTTCTTTCTTTCTTTTTTCCGTTTTTACGCGATCGCGCCTCAGTTATAATTGGGAATTGAATTATCCGACAATCGTTTTTACTTTTGTTTTGGAAATTACTTCTTTGTTTTTCAAACTCATTATACGGGCAGAAAAAAAGAGTAGTTTTTATGTTTTTCTATTCGTGTTATTTGTCGACAGGAATGGGTTCCAGATATCTTGAAGGGCTGTATTGGATTCGAGGATATAAATCACACAACATTTATCTGAATTGCAGACGGTGTCATGGTTAATGGAACACATGATGAAGTGAAAAAGTATTCCATTTTTCGTCTATTGTGTGATCTATTTGCGTGCCACTGAAGAATACATCTTCCGAGTTGCGCTGGATTCAAACAAGGCTTAGGAAAAAACTTGAATCAATTTTTGAGCTCATGCTCATTTTTTGATGTAATTACTTTTTTTTTTCTATTCGTAAAATATGGATTTTTAAGGTCGCAGAAAGTATGTTGAACAAATGTGACTCATTTCATGAGAAATGATCGTTATTGAAATAAAAGAGAAAGAAATGGCGCTGAAGTTGCTTTGATATTTTCGAGCAAAGGACGGAAAACATATATTTTCTCTAATTATTCATTGCAAATGGCCTTTTTCGAAAGCTATTTTGTTTATGTCGATGTATAAAAAATTTCGTCTTATTAACCTAATTGAAAGACTGTTTCTTTTTCCTTTTTTTTCTTACAATTTAGTTTCAATAGCACTTTTTAGGAATTTAGTATTACTATCAACATAGAACAAAACATTAAGTATGAAAAAATGTTCAGTACTGAATTGGGCTTCTTACTACTGTCTGACCATGGATTGTATAGAAAGACAAACATCCGACTTACAGGCGGAAATGAACGTTTCTATTAGTTTTTAGGGATGTCATCTTTTGCAGGAGCATATTAACCTCTAAATTAAGCAGAGTCAATTCCATACCATCCGTGGTTGAACTGTTCTTCTACAGTGTTGCAGGCGTTTGGAATAGTTCACAGGAAGCAGCTGTAACTTGCTGTAGAATGAATAGTTTTAAGAGGGGTTTGATCTTCATTAAAGATTTATAAATTGACTAGGACCATCCTAACTGGGCCCGAAACCAGTTGCTGGTTGTCACTTTTGTTGTCACTTTTGTATTTGTATTTGAGAAAGTTGTACAGTTAAATTTACAAAAATGTTCACTTAGTTTTTCTCTAACTTTTTACTAGAAATTATTCCATTGAAAAGTATCACGCAACATTTCCGCCTACCTTTCTAAAACAAATCTTTAAACTCTTTTTTTTCTTCATGATCAAATCTTTTTCGCACTTCGCAGTTGTAGAACCTTTGTCAGTTTTAAATTGTTTAATTAATGAGTTCAGTTGTACTGCATTCTCTTTCGGCGCTTTATGTACAACTTGTTTGTTGCAGACACATGCACGAATCGTAATTTACATTTTATCACTACTTATACACTGTAAAAACGATTTAGAAACGTTCCTGGAAAATAATGGGCAGCTGATGTGCCCAATTTCTGCCAGTAACATACCTTGCAAAAACCAGGAACATTTTCCGATAATATTCAGTAACCTTCCTGAAATTATCCCGGAAGTTTTCTGAAAAATTCAGAAATCTTCCCGTTTAAAGCCAGTCGTGTCTCTCGACCTTTTGAGTAAACTTAGGTAGGTATAATATAATAGCTTGGCACGCGTTTCTGGTTTATAAAGAAAGTTCCATAAGTCGTATTGCAAAACATGGCCCAAAGCTAAGGAAGAATTGCGAGTAAACAACTTGAATTTTACTCGCGTGCAATTATTGCAAAGCAACGTAGTCCATACTTATTCGCTCCCTTTGGGAGCTTAATCATCGAGAACGGGCCGTAATTTAACTGCAGCCGATACACTTTATAAATATGCTCAGTTAATCTTTAAACTGAGAGATAAAAATATTTTTCACGCCAGTGAGATGTCTGCATTCGAGCAACTTGTAGCAATTCAGGAAACTTTTTGACAATGATTCTCGATTTTTCCAGGAAGTGGATGAAAACCATTGAAATCCCGAAACGTTACAAGGAAATACTTAGTAATGTTTCGAATTTTTTTTCACAGTGTAGAACATTTAAATTTAATTTTAGAAGGGTTAACTGGTCCTTATTTCACGAGGTATTGCAGTCAGAACTTTAAATTATTTTGCTGAAGTTTAATCCCGTATTTAATCTTGCTTATATTTACAACCTTGATTTACAAAGTTGTTAGAGAAGTACAAGATTTTGATGATTTTGTATCACAAAACATTGTGCATCAACACTAAACATACCACTAACCAGGTAAAAGACCGGCTATGCACTTTTGCATTGAAAATGCGTATATGATCTTATTATTTTTGCATTTTTTACTTCATGATTTTTTCTATTAATTATATAAAGTTTATATTTAAAATCTGCATTGTTTATTTTGAGTACTACTTGTCGTGTACCTCTATCTACGACAACCAGTCGTTCGGCCGACTGTAGTAGAAATAGGTACGCATTAATTGTTGGTATGTTTAGTACTAAAAAAGCCTGTCGTTGCTCTATACTAAGGCCCCTATATACGAGCTGACGCATCAGCTTAATAAGATTAGCCATATTGGATCGGGAGCGCGTGTTTGGGGAGGTTGTCTTTTCTGGCGAGTTATCACGTTTGGTTATTGTTCACTGCGAGCAATTATTATCGGCACGTGAATTAGGTTTATGAAATAAAATATTATTTTCAGCGAATTTGGCGAACACGAAACTTTGGTGTGGTAACCCTAGCAGCGCAACCATGAATAATCCGATCCAAAATGGCTAAACTTAAGCTGATACGTCGGCTTATCTATATAGCTGCGCTACTCTATACCAATTAATTATAAACGTTGTGGGCGAAACAAAACAAAAAAACATGTCATGGTGGACTTACCAAACTAAGAAAGCTAGTTAATTTTCAAAAAAAAAAAAAAGATTTTAGAAAGAACTGTTAATAATTCTATCTTAGAAGGATCTAGGAAATTTGATTTTGGACTCCAACCGTGAACCATTTTGTACAAAATAGCAATTGCCAAGCATAAAAAGCAAACATTTTTGACAATAATAAAGAAATTCACTGATGATTGTTTCTCCGATTTAAACGAAATAATAATAATAATAATAATAATAATAATAATAATAATAATAATAATAATAATAATAATAATAATAGTAGTAGTAATAATAATAATAATAATAGAAGGAGAGAAAGGTAAGACTAGTAACGTTCGAAAAGTTTCTGAACGTTTGGATAACAGCCTTTTTAGAACATCTGAAAAAAAAGGCTGATTTAATTGATTAATGGTGAGAAATAAGGTGTCTATTGTGTTTGTTTTTAAATAAATTAATGCTTAGTTTCATGAATGCCAGAACAACGTTTCGGTATTGTTTTTCTTGAAGTACAAAATTTCCTTTCTCATTAAATTGGTCACAACTCAAGATTCAAACCCCTACATTAATTTTCAACGAAGAATACGTCAAAGAAAACTTGAGCGCCAATAAAACTTGCAACCTTTATTTCTTCTCAAAGAGCATTTTACAACAGTGTTCTATATAATCCTTCTCCTTCTAAATTTAGAATACTCCTCTCCTCTCCTCCAAACCCCTCTTCCCGTCTGGTCAGAGAAAAGAAATCGATTTCGGCCGGAGTCTTTTCGATTTCGCTCCACACCCGAACACTAAGGACCTTTATGTTCTGTGGTCATAATCCTGGACAGATCGTTGTGAATATAATATTTTATCATTGTAGACAACTGTTGCTAGGAGACGGTATACAAAATGGGTTCAGATAATAAGGGTATAAGTCCTTTAGATACTATTTTTAGTTCCAATTATGGAGGATCTGCACATTTGTTTCTCTCATCATTCAGGATGTTCTATAATCCATAGCAAAGAAAACTGCCAAAAAAACGTCATAATTATTTACAGCTTTAAAAGTTTTTTTAGTTATTTTTTCTTCGGAAATTTTTATGAAAAATGGCAATGGAAGTGATATACAAATTGTGTTTGAATGCATGGGCACCGATGAGAGGTCTCTGTGACCTCCCAAAGCAATTGTTATTTGGCAAATTTTGCTGACGATTCGGCTAATATGGGGACAATATTGTAATATTGAGATTTGTTTTTCTTTTTTAAAAAAGTCCTTAAGGTTGTTTTTAATGATGCCTAATGTTTCTTCTCATAACATTTTATCTACGTATGATAAGGTATTTTATTATTCTGTGAAGGTAGGATTTTATTCGGAAAATTGAAAATTTTCGCTCTTCCAAAAATGTTAGTTCTTTGCGCGAGCCTGCTTAAATGTTCTGGAAAAAAGGAGTTGAGCAAAAGAAAAAACAACCACATTAATTAAAATTTTTTGAAATTTGGAAAGAGCCGGAGGCTTTGACAATCCTGAAATCGGTTATTTTCCTTCCGATTCCGACACCCTGGTTAAAACTGCTGAAAGCTGCGATGCTGCCAACTTTGCTTGTTTGAATTTGTTAAAACATGTTGCTTAAATACAATAACTATATTATTTACATTTTATTTAACAGTTCTGTTTTCTTTGAAATATTTATTCGATGAAAATGAACTTATGGTGCAATCAGGGGCGGGCACTGAAATTTTCAGGCCCGTCACAAATAACTTTTCCGGGACTCCCTCTATATTGTTTACCCTTATATTTCACCCCTAGTTCTAAAAATATTGGGCCTCCTTCAGGCTTGGGACCGGGCTAACGGGTGTCCCTTCTCCCCCCAACCCTGTGCACGCCCCTGGGTGCAATAGGTGATTGAAGCAGGGGTGTTTGTGATCCAAAATTTTCGACATTTCCGAACATTTCGGGTTACCATCTCCGAAAATTTTGGTCTAGCAACATTCTAAAACTGAAAAACTACATTAAAAAGAAAAGAAAAAAAAAACAACTTAACTTTTTTTTTTCAATGATTTCAATTATATTTATATTCATATTTGAAGAGTTTTTACGGGGGAGGTGGAATGGGATCGAGCTTTCGAAATTCGTGTTTGTCAAAAGCATCTACTTTGTGATGAATGTATTCCAAGTTTTAAGATAAAATTGTTTATTTCGGATTGTTTGCGAAAATGAAGGGGTTCTGGAAAAACGGTCCAAGTCCAATCTTCGAATGAAACGAAACTGTAAGTTTACTTAGTAATAATATGAGAATTTCAGAAGGAAATAAAATTTTAAAAGTAATTTTTTTTGGTAAAACAGTGTTTAATTAAAAACTTTAGAATATTGGATTTCTTAAAATTTACATTTATGTTACAAGGCGAATGAATGAAGCATAAAACAAGGATTTCAACAAAAGGTGAGTGAACTTCATTCATTTTTCCAGTTGACTCACCAAATGTAAAATAACTATGGATTTTACTGTAAAGTAATTACAGATAAGTTCAGGGGCGGCAAATAGGGGGGGTCAAGAGGGGGCAATCGCACCCCCAAATTTTTTTGCGCAGAATGATAGAAAATGGGTGAATTCAATTTATGAAAGTCGGAATTCAATGCTCATTAAAAAAAATCTCGGAGGTTCTCAGAAACTATTTGATGAAACTCGACACATTCCCAGACTATAAAAAGTGTTTTTCGTTATTTGGATGATGACTTAGAAATTCATGAAGTATTTAGAACATAGAAAACTGATAGAGAACCATGGTTAATTTTAACTAAAGAAAGGATTTTCTCATATAAGCTAAATATTTCATACTTGTGTGCCCAGTGTAACGATGGTATGTCCGATATGAGAGGCCCGTGCAAAGTGGTGTGGCTGCATGGTTTTCACAAGAAAATTCCTTGATATTTTACATTCACTTTTACGCTCATTTTTTAAGTGTATATTTATTTAATGAGGATTCATAGTTTTCTTCTGCTCGAAACACGTTTCAGCTGCCCAATGCATTACATGTTCTTTTAGAAGCTTCTTAAAAATGCATGTGATTATTGAATAAAAAAAAAACCGTATCGACAAATACCTGTTATGGGGCTCTATAATTATGCAATCTCGAAGTGACATAAAATGGTCTTCAAGAGTTAAAACCATAGAAACATTACTCTATAACTTCAAAGCAGTGATTTGACGACTGGAAGAATTATTGTAAAACGATTCTTTCAATGGTGAAAAAGCTCATGCCTTTTTTGCATGTTTGACTTTGTTTGAATTTTTATTCAATTTGTTTGTACTGAGGAAAGTTTTTGAAAAATGCTTTTCTGTATCAAAACATCAATCTGCTACCATTGATTTTCAGACTATTCAAGCCACAGTTCAATCTACAACTGATCTGTGCACCATACTACCATAGTTCAATCTACAATTGAAACTGAAAATACATTTTGCATATTGTAGATGTATATTTCAATCAAGCGTAAAACTTTTCAAAAAAAAAATTCTTCTTCCGAACCAATTAAAAAAAAAAGACAAAAATCCACATGATGATGTGAAGTCAAACATTAATTTTAAAAATTTTTTTATGAAGTAATAGGTTTACTTTCGAATGAAATTAACACAAGATTTGATGATAATTATTTTTCTGTATGGTTAGTATATTTTCTGTATTGGATTTTGAAACGAAAAATAAAATGTTTTAATTATGAGTAAAAATTTTACACGAGGCAAGAAAAATTACAAGCAATATACCAACAGACCGGTTATCATGTCCAGAGACTGCAGTTTCGTCCTTGTTATGGACTCATCAATCTGGAATAGTGAATAACAGAGCTGGAGGCAGATGATATCTCATTGAAGCTGAGAGTGCCAACGAGACTAGATTATTCAATGATGAAAAATTAGGTCCCTCACAATTTTTGAAGTTGCCTGGGTAATTTTGAAGAGCAAGATATAAAAAGTGTTTTCATACATTTTTAACACTTTTTATATGTTCTGAATACTTCATGAATTTCTAAGTCATCATCCAAATAACGAAAAACATTTTTCATAGTCTGAGAATGTGTCAAGTTTCATCAAATAGTTTCTGAGAACCGCCGAGATTTTTTTTAATGAGCATTGAATTCCGACTTTCATAAATTAAATTCACCCATTTTCTATCATTCTGCGCAAAAAATTTGGGGGTGCGATTGCCCCCACTTGACCCCCCTATTTGCCACCCCTGTTTGGGACCGCACTGTGGTAATACAGATTTAAGAAACTTGACCCCCCAAATGAAATGCTGAAATGCCGCCCCTGGATAAGTTTGTTGCTTTGTAATAGAAATGACAATTTTTTTTTAACCCGACAAAAAAAAAAAAAACATTTTATTATAATTTTATTTTACTTCTTCGGAACGAACTAACATATTTAAAATCTTTGTAAGTTTGAAGGCTTACATGAGCCAATTTCATACCCAAGGTCAAATTTTGCGTGTTTTGTAATTTGAATCATTTTTGTAAAAATTGTTGCATTTATCAGAGGTGCCCATTCCACCTAAGAGCAATGGTGCCCCCCTCCCTCTGCAATACCACATGTGCTCCCAGGTGCGAGAGATTTCCCAAAAGAAAGAAAAACCCCCCAAACATGGCGCAGTCTGCGCCATGACCCCCCATGACCCCCCTACATTTATTCATCTGTTCAAAAGTTAACTTATTTTCAAAATCGCTTAGTTGCATACAAATAGCCATTTTGCCCGTCTGTGCAAAATATCATCTCCCGGACGAATTTCTTGTCATTGCTAGAGCGTCAAGCAGCTTTGTGTCCCATAAATCCTCGTATCAACTGATCAGAGAGTCGGGAAAACATGACCAGAACCTTCCAATTTCAGAGTTCGCATGTATTATTCGTAATGCAATCCTCTGTTTTTCTTCCTTGCGTCAGACGGTAATGTACGTGTTCGACTTGTAACGAAAATGCATTGGGGAATCCGGTCCATTTGTCTCCGTCACAAAACAGCTACGACCGTATTAGTAACGTATGTTCGTTCCTTCTCTATTTGGGTTCGTGTGAAAAGGAACTTATATTAAATTTCCAGTCAAACTAGAGCATCAGGCATAATGTTTCACATTGTTTATTGCCTGTGACAGTGGTGCCCCCGCCCCTTCAAGTTTCTCAACCCTCTTTCCCTATATTATTTTTAGCTCTATTTTTTAATATTTTTTAAAAATAAATATTATTTATTTATTTATTTATTTATTTTTAATTATTATTATTATTTTATTAGAAAGGTTCTGTGCTACGATAATGACACACACATACACAAACTCAATAAATAAATGAAATAACATATAAAGAGAATAAAATAAATGTTTCAAGTTAAAAATAAATCAATAAATTTATTCAAATAAAAAAAAAAACCTTGAAAGAATTTGATGGCGCAACTTGCGCCATATTCTCCCTCTGTGAGCACACCTGGCTAATGAGCTTTTAAAGGGTTAGGGTTAGGTTTAATCAGAACTTAATTTGCACGGGAGCTGTGCTCCCGCACTTTATGCAAATTTCAATATTGAGGGCGATTTTCTGAATTTTTATGCATAAAAAAGGGGAAGGTAAAGCGCAGTATTTGCAGAAAGAAGGTTTTTTGCGACATTTGAAGAAACGCGTTTAGGATTCCCCACTGATAACAGTTAAAAGTTGGAATTAGACGCTTGCTTCGTACTTAAAATTAAGTGGAAGCCATTCAAGCAAGTTTGCACAAAAGAAAAAAAAAAGATAAAGTACCACAGATAACCAAAAAAAAAAAAAAGGAGAAGAAGAAGAAGAAAAGGAAAAATAAAAATTTTGTAGATTTTGCCTTTTTCCTTTCCACAGCAGTATGAAGTTAGAAATAGTTTTAGAATATTTAGAAATAGTTTAGGAATAATTAAAACCAATACCACTTTTAAAAATATAAATAAAAAGTTGTGATTCTGAATTAAGTTTTTGTTTGAAGAAAAAGAGGGAAAAATTATCAATAAAAATCGAAACGCATTTTTTCCTATTCTTTTTTAGAGATGATAGTGATGTCAAACTAGAAATTTTTTCCACAAAAAAGAAATAGGTGCAGGTGAGAGAATTTCATTTGTAAATTTTCTTTTCTTTCTATATTTAACTATTTCAAAACTATTTCCAAAATTAAATAAATGAATAAAAAAAAATAAAAAACTGGAATCACAGAGATTGACTTCATTCTTGAAAAAATATCAACACATAAAAACAACAGCAAAATTCAATGTTTTACGAGAATGCAGAAAGATTTTGTCCGCAGACAATAAATTATGGACACGAAACACGCAAAATATTCTTGGGCGAAAGGTTTTTGTTTTTCTAATTCAGCTTTTTTTATCCCATTATTCTCAAAATAGAATTTTTATTCATCATTTAGAAAACGGAATGTTTTCATGGTAATTTTAATCTCTCAAAAGGTTACTCTGAAAACTTGCTTTATTATCTTTTTTTAAGATTCGTTTAAGAAAAACTTTTTAGTTCAATGATTTTTCGATTACTTCCGAAAGCGATGCAGCATATTAGGGGTGCGATGTTGATGCCGATGATCATCATCAATTTTTTTGTTACAATATCGCTGACTTCATAATCGATGTATCAAAGTTGGTGTTTTTCAAATATCGATGTTTCGCGTTAAAAATTCTAAGCAAATTTACTTTTAATATTAATATTTTACAGCAACCAATTCTTTAAAACAATGGGTGTGATATTTAATAAGGAAATATCAAAGGAAGCCTTTCTGATTTGAATGAAAATCAGTGGTGCTCACCTAAGGGGTTCATGGCGCAGACTGCGCCATTGATATTTTTAGAGGGGGGGATTTTGAGAGGTATTTTTCCCCTTTTTAGTTGGCTCTTGCTTTTGGGGGAGAGGCCTTCGCGATATTTGTTTTGGGGCGGGGGGTGCGCCGTTGCTTTTAGGGGTGGGCACCCTGTGAAAATTATTGTTTTCCACCCGCAACATAGCCAAACATATAACACCTATGTTACACCACCTTCTATTTTTAAAAAAATAATCATCAAATTCTTAGTGAGCAGTTTTTGGATAGGTAAAAAAAAAAAAAAAAAAATAAAAAATAATAATAAAAAGCGGGGGGGGGGGGGGGGGGGGAGAGAAAGAAAGAAACAAAGCGAAACATAAGTTGTTAACTGATAGGGTTCCTATTCTTTTGGGGGCCTTGTTCTCTTAGGAGCCGCTCCCTTCTTCCTTCAAATCCATGCTTGCTGAGCGAATGATGGTTCTTGGGTTACTCAATGGCATTCGAAACAACAAACTAATAACCGCTTCAGTTTTTAGAAAACATAGGAACGAAAGTAAATATTTTTCATCTCAATAATCATTCGTATCCAAAAAATAAATAAATAAATAAAGAAATAAATAAAACAGAATTCGTCTGCAGCTTCTTTGACATCATTTTCGTTTCGAAAATTCTTCAATGGTAAGAATGCGGAAAAATACAGTTCAATTTCAAAGAACTTTCTTCCCTTTTTCTCGAAACAAAAAACTAAAATATATTCAGAATGAAGAATGTTTTCTAGATTTTCACCATATTGGTTTTTCAGTTAAAAGGGATTGAATTTCTTTTGTAGGCGTGAGTGCTGAATTTTTATTTGAAATGTGCGAAAAATACCCTTGAAATTGCCAAATCAGAAAGTTCACTTTCGTACATGTTGTACGTCGTAAGCGCTTTCCTTGTTTGTTCGGAGTATTTTTTATTCGGATTTACTTAGAGTTCAAATTCCCCCTCTAGAGCCTTTTTTTTTTTTTTTTTTTAAATAACTTTTCAAAATCCGAGGAAAGACTCTTATTAAAAAAAAAAAAAAAAAAAAAAAAAACAGCCAAGAGAGTGAGGTAAGTGAACAATTCCCTCATAAGTTGTCACAGGGAGCAGAAAGGAAGAAACAGATTACCCCCACTTCAAAGTTTGCTTATTTTTGATATTAAACGATTCAATTTATTTTTACATTTTTTTGTTTTTCGCGATACATTTACAATATTTTCTGCCTTCTTCCATGCTTTTTTAAAAACTTAAATTGAAATTAATTTACGTATGCTACGATATACAATAAAATAAGGTGGTTTCTGCAAACGGCAAAGGAAGTTTTGGCACTAAAACGTACTTTCGATTCAAGCTCATGTACAATAAAACTGTTTGGAAATAAAATGAAATCCTCGCATTACGGAAAGAAATTGTGATGGAAGGGGGACTTTTAAGGTGTACATTAAATTTTAGTAATAACTGTTGAATAATATTGTTTTTAGTGACGTATAAGTCTCGTTAGTTATTGGAAAACTTTTTAAATGAACTTTCTGTCAAATAGAAACTATTTTTCAACTAATATCTAACCAGTGGTTACTTTCTTGTGCTTATAATTGATTAATTCATTTCCATTTTAGACTAGCTGTAATGAAAGTGACTAAGACTGAGATCCGAAATTGGAAATATTTCTGAATTTATTTAAGTACCCCACTGTATTCACGCACTTGTGTTCAAATTTTCCAACTTATTTCTAGCTCCAAAAGAAAAAAAAAAGTTAGCTGCGTTATGCTTCAGCGATTGCTTTTGAATGATTCTGGATCAGAGGTGTACCGAAAAGATGCGTTTTGAATCTCTTACTAAGTGTCAAGTGAAGCATAAATAAAAATTTAAACGAGCTGATGTGCGTACCACATGACTTCCTTTTACTCCAATTTAATGTAATTTCCCTATTACTGGCAATTTTAATGTGATTCAATAGTCTACTCTCTAAATATCACCATCAGTGGCCAAATTGAAAGATTAAAAAAAAAAAAAAATCACCAAATTTGAACTTGGCGACTAAAAGACTGGCGATATATTGCCAACTGTCCGCCAAATTATAACACCACTTGAGTTTACATCGAAATTAACAATGATTTCCCCACAAAAAGGGGCAAAAGACCCCTTTAGAAACACCCGAAGGCAACCAAAAGAGGAGGTGCACAACTAGACCCCACTAGGAGTCTACGTACCAAATTTCAACTTTCTAGGACATTCCATTCTTCAGTTATGCGACATACGTACATACAGACATCACGAGAAAATTCGTTGTAATTAACTCGGGAATCGTTATTATGGATATTTTGCGTGTGTATACATTCTTAGGCACTTATCCACGTGTGGTCGAGTGGGGAAAAAAACTCAATATTCATTCGGGGGAGAGTAAAATGAAAATTAAGGTCGATTTTTGAGTGAAATTTTTTTTCGCGAATACAATACTTCCTTTTTTTGTAAAGTGAAGTAAAAACGTACTAATTTTTAATTTAAAATATAAGATCAATTGACTCTCTTACTACAAAACTCGATTAAAGTTTGTTTATGTAACTGGTGCGTTGTGGTGCATAAACAATATAATATAACCAGGGGTTTCCCAACTTTTCCGAATTGCTGCATCCTTTGAAGAATAAATGCTTTCACGGCACCCTATAGTCGATTTGTATTATAATATTTATATTGATACCATGGACACCTCGTGGTATCTTCGCATCTTCCTGCCGCATCCCTGATATAACTAATAGTGACACATCATTAAAGTTTCATAATTTAAAAGGAACTTTTCGAACTTTAAGTGTACACTATTAATTTAAACTACAAAAACCAACTACTTAACGTAACACCATTTTGCACACATTGTAGTGTTTGATAATAAAAAAAGTAAAAAGTAGTATTGAGTAAAATCTTGTTTTTTCGCCTATGCTATTTATTTATTTGAGTTGTGTAACTTCTTTTGTTAGGGTGTGATTGTGTTGAAAGATGAAAACAATGTAAAAGAAAACTTTTTTAACTTCAACTGTACTGAAATACTACCTTACTTTTGATCGTGGCGATAACTTTTCGCTTATAGTAGCTAAATAACGGTAGCTAACTTGGTGCCACCAAACGGATGACGGTAAAAAAAAAGGCAGATGCATTCATTCAAATGATGTTCTTGTGGGAAACACCAATTTAGACTGCAAACAAACATCTGTTCTGAGCGAGTTGGAAGTAGAGGAATGGTCTGTCAAAAATTTGGCATTCACTTTCCTCTTAGAAACCGTTGACTGGAAAATAGAATGCCCATAAAGTGATGACTAATTATTTCAAAATGAACTGCAAATGCGAATGGTAATCTGTATCCGTCTGATTTTCGAGTTATTTTGAATTTAAATTGTGTTATGGAAATTGTTTAATTGGTTGAGGAATTTTTCTTCCTAATCTACGGTTCCAGTTAGGAGCAATGATATTTAATAAAGTGGATTCCAGTTATCTTCGGCTGCAAATCACAAAATTCTATTAATGCTAAACAAAATGACAAAGTTTGCGTGGGGGGGGGGGGGGGGGGCAAAAATACGTGTAAAAATGAAAAGTTTCTCCTAGATAACGGGCCACCCCTCAATATTTTTAGACTTGTGGATAGTAATATTCTGGAAGAATTTTAGCTTCCTCTTTCAACAGAAAGAGGGTGCTCAACCCTCCCCCAAACTTCATACGTATGGAGAAGGAGGGGGGGGGGGGTTAAAACGTCTTTCTCCCGGGACTGTACAAAAATGAATAACAGTCATTGCCCAATGAATAAACTTAAAAAACGAGATTTATTTTTCCGAAAGCTTCCTAAAACGGAAGAAATAACGATGATAAATAACGAAAATGTCCACACTAACTTTTCCAAAAAGCTTTGACATGAATGTTAAACGAACCATCCGAATGTTGGGCGTTCTGTTATTCCGTTCTCTTTCTCCCTTGCTAGCATTCCAAAACATTTTGTCATATGGGCTACCATGAGAATGTATTTTTCGCTTTTGTGTATCACGTAAATGTGGATGATTTAATATGGAGCTGTATGTTTCTGAGTTCTCTACTCTTGATAAGCTCTTGATGTTATTTTTCTAATATGCAGGGTGTCCGAAAAGTCCTTGACACATTTTAAAAAGTCATACAAAAGCAACAAATTGTCGTATCAATATGCGGTTTGCGCCATAATACTTCACCGCAGGTTAAAGAATTTTTTTCTGACGTTGCACAGTTAGCATTTTCGCCAAAAATCCACCAAATTCTCTCGTTTTCAGATAGCATCTTCCAACTTGGCTCAAAATGCGTCAAAAATATTCATCTGTTTGGTATCAGTGCTACAGTTGCGAATTTCTCAACCCTCGAAATCTATCAGAGCTCAGAGTGGACCCTAGTCACAATTTCGAAAACAAAAAAGTTCGACCATATTTTTTATCGCTTTGTAGATTTTCTCGTTTTGTAGATCACAGCAAAGGGAAAATCGAAGGAACTCCTGATAAAACAAAACTTTTGGTCGCTGTTTGTAACAGTAAAAATGCCCCCCCCCCCCCCTCTCGAGTAAGTCATGAAAAACCTGATTTTTTTATTAAAGGGGTTCTAACGGTCGTGACAGCAAGAACAAATATATTTTTTTTATGTAAAACGAAACTCTTATTCATTTTCCGAAACTCAGCACGTTAAAAATCCCCTACAGCACGAAAAAATCCCAGAGCAGCCCGAATTTAAGCTACAGACCCAAGAGCTGGTTGTAACAACTTCATAATAGCCATTTGGTTTACTCATTTCGGACAGATAAAATGGAGAAAGTGAAGACTTTCTTACGTGAACCAAACATCCCAAGTCACGCGATAGATTTTAAAGCAAAGCATTGGAAGAAATCAGGTTTCTTTCGCTAGTTTCACGTAAAACGTGTCAACCATTCGTCGTTGTTGAGTCCCGTGACTTCGAGTCGTAGCCCAAGCTTTTGCTAAGCCTATGATTAAACTTGCTTCCTCCATTTATACTACTGCTCAAAGGTTTTACTTAAAATACTAAACGATACTTATTTTTGATTCGTTGAATTTTAATCGTAAATACATTTACTAATGGTAGGGCAAGTGCTCCAGTAGTCGGCCGTTCTCCAGTCGTCGGCCACAAAGACATAAAACTGCTTATAAGTAGAATACAGTGGCTCCCAAAAGTGTTAGTACACTTTGAAATTTTTTAGTAAAATCAAAATAACGCTAAACTTAATTCGAAAATGAAGTTCAATATTTTTTCACATCATTCCTATGTCATCTATATATATAAAAATGAATTTGTCTGTATGTCATCCATGAACTCAAAAACTACCCGGCAGATTTGGCTGAAACTTTCACCGTTTGTTATTTTTGGTACTGGGATTGTTTATAGACCAGTTCGAAAAAAATTCGATCGATAGTTCCTTTTTTATTCCAATTTAAGTCACAATCCATTGGATAAATACGAATAAAATTATCGGCTGCAGAAATTAATTCGCGTGAAAGATCTCATTGATAAGAAGTTAGCTGTTGCCATTTTTCTTGAGTTTGAACAAATAAATTTTCTTTATTGTTTTATGACTTTTCATGCAACGGGGGGATTTAAAACTTTTTCTATTTGATTTTTTAGTGATTGATTGATCTTGCAAACTGCGTGAGTACAAAATTTGAGTATAGTCACGGCTTCACTTGATACCTGCACCGATTATTATGAAAATTGCTATATATATGTATTTTTCCACGGAGAAGGTGCATAATATGCTCATTGAAGCCACTCGCCACCAGGTGGCACTGCGGAGTAGCAACTTCTGCCCCGTTCAACCGATTGTCATGAAAATCAGTATAATGATGTATTTTTTTGTTGGCGTAGCAACGCGCGTCGGGTACAGCTAAGTTCTAAATAAAACCCCGTAGTTATTTTAAAATATTGTTACAAATCCTGTAAATAGTAATTATTGTAGGAACGTAACCTGTAAATAGTTTCCCGTAATGAATATACAACCCCTTTTCATATGGCTAAAGTATACGACCCCTATTTCTTTTCTTTTCATTGGTAAAATTTGATAACGGTCTACGCATTTCGCGAAGAGGTAAGAATGTTGTGGAAAATTCTTTTCGGTGTATATAAGCCGTTAGCGATGGATAAACAGTTAGTTTCGATTGATATTTGGAACTGAGAGCATTTTTTCTCTGTTTATTGCGAGGCATTTCGCTGTGTTGTTTTCGTATTTGGAAGTAAATACGTGTGTAAACGTTGAGTTTACGGTGTTGTGTGATAATTGCTTAATTGCTGATGAATAATTTAGCAGTTGTTGAAGATCTTTCCTGTACATAGTGTAAATAAATTTCCTGTGTTTTTATCAAGAACTGTGTCTTCATTTCAAGAAAGTGGAAGTCGCACCGAATCCGTTACAATATTGATGGATCTTCTTTTTGAAATGGGTCAAAAAACGATGAGACAGACAAATATTACTCCACAAAAATCATTGTTGTAAATTTAGTCCATCATTGCGTTTAGAATAAATGTTCTATTACTTAACATGTCATTACCAAACGATGACTTATCACCTTTCTTATCAAACCATCTTACGTCTATAATTATGGTTTGATTTTACTAAGGCTAATTATTCCAAATGTTGGTAACACTTTTTATTACTGCTTCCCATAACCAAATATTTATTTCCTTGGGTTTTCTTCTCTAGGAAATCAAAATTTATTTCTTGTTTAAAATAATGCTGACTTAGCTTCAAAATTGCATTACGTAGCTACTACATAGTTCCATTTTACTTTATTCATCGTTTACTAATATTCTTGTTGAAGGATGTATGATTATCTTCCTGGCACCCCAAATGTCTGACTTTCAATTTACCTACATACATTCTCGTCATTTGGGCAATCAATGCGGAAGGGGAGGGGGGGGGGGGGCAAGTTACCCCTCTGAATTTTTACAACATAATGCAATTATATATTTTTGCTTGTTTTTTGATGCTTTTTTCCTTTCAAATTAACTGAATTCATGCCCTTTGCTCCCCCCCCCCTCCGCCGAAAAACTTTGAAAATACGAACGAACCTATATAATTCATCTTACTGCAATTCGTCCACAATGAAGTACCATTGTTTTTTATGATAAATTTTGCTTTAGACGTGACCTTGATTTCTAATCTTTTAAGTAAAAGTATTTATACTTTTATTGTTTTGAGGTGAAATTATTTCCAAAACTACAATTTTAATTTTGTGTTCCGTATGTTGAAGTTTCGTTCTAATGAACATAGACTAGTCAAATGTCAATCATATGGATCAATAATTCGCCTAAAGGTTTTAGCCTATAGGTTTACATTGTTTTTGTTGTTGCATTGATAGCTGAAATTTATAGATCAACAACTGATGACCGACTACTGAAGCTTTTACCTTATGTATTTTTAATAAATTTGTTCATGAAGGTTGACTCTTGATAAAGGTGGAAAAGTTTTTACCAATTATTCAACTCCTTTTATACACTTTAAAGTCATTAATTTGTTTTTGACATGACAATCTAGTGGTGATTGATAGTCAATTTTTTAATGGTCATTTTTTTTAGTCGCATTGAGGCCACTGACAATCATTAATTTTACCCTTTAGTTTTAGGGAGATTTTTCCAAGTACTGAAAGGTTACCCTGCAAAATTTCTTCACCATGTTCATGGGCTGAATATTTCCGGTGTAAAATAAAAAGTAAATGCATGAAAAATCAAAATGAGAAAAAAAGGGAAAGAAACCTCAAAATATTTTTTTTAACTTCAAGCATTATTACAGAAAGTATAAATCAATGATTTTCATTATTAAGAACATTTTGCAGTTAATATTAACTGCAGGAAGTTACCCACTTGGCAATCCTTCGAACATGGCGACATCTCTTTCAAAGCAAATGATATTCGATTACCATATCATTATTTATATTCGCATTGCGTGACTATTTAACATCTTCACTTGCATTCTTAATAAGTAATGATTCCTCATTAAAAAAACAAAAAAACCCGCTTTTGTTAAAGATGGAATGCAGCTAAGTGTTGTTACAGTAATGCATTTAATGTGAACTTCTTTGACTGTCTACAAAGGGGGTAGTTCCAATTTGTTCCTTTCTAAATGCTTTCATTTGTACTTATTCTGATCCATGAACTTTTAATAATAGTTGCAAAATTTAAAACTTGTTTGTGAGTGCAATAATTTTCATTTGCTTTTTGTATTAATATAGTTTTATTTCTTGAAGGTTTGTCATTTTTCTTGTCGCAGCTTCTTTATTTTATGTTTTTTAGCTCATAAAAGTCATTTCGTTGCAAATTTTTGATGTAATTTTATGCAGGGAAAATTGTTTAGTAGCACATAAAAAGATGTTCGGTGTAAAAAAAGAAAGAAAGCAAATAAGCTACCTACAATTTTTTATGAATAATAATTGAGTTTTACGAGTGAGATCTTGAGTGTATCCCTAGTTCTATGTTCTTTGGTACAATATTTTTTTGGCATTTAATTAAAAAAATATTTTACAGTCGTTTGACATGCTGATTGCTTTTGCCCCAAGTGCTTTGAAAAACGAAATAAGCTTTTTTTTAACACGCTTTTATTAGCTTCACCTATATGTATGTATGTATCTTGTAACGGAATCTTGCAACTCAAATTTCGCCCACTTCCTGCAATCGGATTCTTTTGAAATTTGGTACGCGACCTCAGACCCGATGACAATGCAATATGCTATAATCAAATTAGTTAATTAACTATTAATTGTTATTTTATTCCAATTTGTATCAATATTTTGGCCTTAATTCCAACAATGGGAAAAAGAAAAATTAAATATATATATATATTAAAACATGCTCGCAAAAATTATTTAAAAATATCTATAAAAGCCTTTGATTTTTCTGCATCATAAAAAATTTATTCCATTGTTCCAAGGTAACTAGATCATGAGTTATAATTGTCTTTAACTAATTTTTTGCCAAAATTTAAGTGAGCCTTCAGTTATTGCTGATCAGGCCATTGTTGAACAATGCTTTTATTGAAATGTATCTCAAATTTTCCAAGTAATATAAATATGATTTCCGCACACATACATGGATGACTGAGATTGATTAGCTGGATTAGTCAATTACTCGACCGGCTATTTATCAACGCAGTTAAATATTTTTAGAGCTCGGCTATTACACTTTAAGGAGTATAAATTTTTTTTGGAGTTCGAGAGACCGCGTCTTGAATGCTGCCTGAGACCTTTAATCAATTTTTGTTGGAGCAAATTTCATAAATATAAAATATTTTAAATTATGTTGAAATGAATATTATTTCGTAAAACAAGTTAAACCAACAGAAAAAAAAGAAGGAAAATAAAAAATGAAAAATAAAATAATAGTTCAAAAAAATTTAAAAAAAAAGACACTTTTGTAGCAAAATGAACAAAAAAGTAAAAAACAATCTTTGAATTATAGTAATTGACCAAACAATTAATTTTAATGTAATACAAAAAAGCTTGGGGGTCTTATCAGTTGTCTCTTGAATTTCTTAAATTTGTTGTTCGTGCAAAAATGTAAAAAGACAGCACCCCACGTTTATTTTATTACATTAAAATTAAGTGTTTGATCAATTACTATCATTCAAAGATTATTTTTAACTTTTTAGTTCATTTTGCTTCAAAAGTGTGTTTTTCTTTTTTTTTTTTTAGTTTTTTTAAACTATTATTTTTTCTTCTCTTTGTTTATCTTCCATACCTAAGAGAGTTACGCTCTCAACAGAAACCAAGAAAACTGGACACGCAGAAGTTTTTCTAATTTTAGAAAAGGGAAAACAACGTATGGCCGAAATTTCACAACGTATAAACGATATATTTTTTGCATTAAAATGAGTAGGAATGATTCGGGACTTTAAATAAAACGATATGTGTAAATGTGTGCAAAAGACGCGTAAATGAGAGAAGTTTGAACGGTGTTTTACCTTATTTTATATCTTAATGCAACGGTGCTCATGTTCGGGAAAAAAATGAAAAGAAAACAGAAAATATGCATCAAATGTCATGTTTATTGCAAACGCTAAGATGATGACTCAGGCGTTGACGTTCAAAAAGAGTTGAATCGGAAAAAGTCAAAAAATTAAAGTAGCTTAGTCTTTTGTCATTTAAAATCCTGTTTAAAATAGTTTGTACACACCAAACCATTTTTTTCCACTTAAAATTGGATAGAGAAAACGACAGGTTTGTTCAAAAAGAATTTATTCCACTTCAGAAGTCCAAGAAGAAAGGACTGTTCCGAGCTATGGCCAATCACGCAGCTGCTTTCTATTATCTCTTATGATGACTTTGCCACTGGCTATGCTTGTATAGTAATTTTTATGCTTTTGAGATTTATGTTGTGTCTACAGCTTGTTCACTACAATATAGAGTTGTTTTGGTGTATTATAATAGTTTAGGGGTCGGCAACCTGTGGCTCAGTAGAACCATTCTTGTTACTGTTGAGCAGTTTAATGGAATTGAAAAAGTTGCTGCAATATTGCCTTTGCAGCTAACAATTCTCTGCGCACAAAAATGCGCTGCAGATCGCACAATACTATTTGTCCACGAAATCAAAACACCCAAACACTTCAACCAAATTTGTTTCTGTACTCGATTGCTTTTGAATTTAATAGCATTAAAAAAATTTGAATTATTCATAGTGCTCCAAACGTTTACTTAAGCAGAGGTTTCCAAAGTGTGTGCTGCAGCACCCTGGGGTAGGCGAGGGGTGCCGCAAAGTGTCCACGGTAAAAAAATATCTGCTGTTAATTAAACAAAAAAGTGCAATGCTTACTCATTAAAGCCTCACCCGGTTTCATAATTTTAAAAAGCACAAAATGACATTTCTCTACATAAAGAACTTTAAGTAGTCCTTTTTCATTGAACACGTAATTGGTAACCCTCTTTCTACATAATTTCTGGTCTTTTCCGCGAAATCATGCAAATAGTATGTAAACACTAGCCATCAAGGCGCCGGCTTCGGGCTCGCACAATTTGCCTCCGGTAGGTTGGTGTACAACTCGATTCATCCGAAGTACTAAAGTACAGCACCTTCGGCGCTGTACTGCAACTGCCTTTGGCTTCGATTAGCAAAAGAAATTTAAATGACAGATAACATTCTTTTAAAGGAAAAGATGAAAAAAATTATCGCATTAAAAACACATTGCCTGCATCGGTGCATTAATTAATAAACAGTGTATTATTTTTTTTCGTGGCACAGCTGTTAAATTATTCGATTCTGAACTCCGTATTCAATAACTTCCGCTTTAAGCAGAAAAAAGAGAGAAATCACGAACGCAGGATAACGTGGTTTTGAGAAAAAAAAAAAAAAACCTTTGCCCCTTGCAAGAATGATGGGGAATATTATGGGGAAAAAAGATTATGTTCCAAAGAAAAACCGATTAGAAAAAAGTTAGGTTTTTGATTGTTTTAATTAATGTCTCCGCTAATTAAAGTCGCACAACTATGCCACATAGCTAAACTTGTGACCAAGAAAATTACAAATCTATCGGTACCTGGTCCGTTGCTCAGTTTTCTGTCGTTTACCAGGAGTAGCGATGACATAGACAGATAGATAGTCATGTACAATAAACTTTTATTAATTTTAGACTAGCTGTGACCCCGGCTTTGCACGGTCTACTTCGAAAATAAAAGTTATATCAAATGACGGGTGTTCAACAATCAGGCTTGAGCAAAAAAAAAAAAAAAAGTCTGTAAAATTTTGAAGCAGATTGCAGAAAAATAACCAAAAAAGTAAACATTTTAAATCCCCCGATTACAGGAAAAGCCTTTAAAACAAATGCCAGAATTTTATTTGTTCATATTCGAGAAAAAAAATGGCAACAGATCTTTCGTCTCAAAGATTTTTTTTACACTACAAATTTTAAGTTACGGAAAGTTGAGATGAAGCACTGACTAATAATTTGAATGGAGGAAAGCTTTCGAAAAATAGGGATTTTATGTCGAAATCTAAGTATCATACTTAATAGTTTTAAATTGATATCTCCGCTAGTTACTATCGGAGGATTATGTTAAATAGCGAAACATAAAGACGGGAAAATTACGAATCTACCAATACCTGGTTCGATGGTCAGTTCACTGGCTTTCGGAAGAAGTAACTCGAACATAGATAAATAGATACATAGGTACATGCGTAGATACCTTCAGTTTTTAATTATATAAGATGATGTTTAACTATTTATCTCTACGTATGTATATAAATGCAGTTCTATTTACCTATACCAGCGTTTCTTTATTTCTTTCATAAGTTGAACCCTTCTGGCGTTTACTTTTTTTGTGGAACCCTTGGTTTTTCTACGGTTGGTATAGTTTAAATGTAACATCCTAAAAATGATTAACTTGCGATGAAAATTAATTCAAATAACGCTGATAGTCTTCAAAAAGTAAGTTTGAAATCTTAAATTATGCTTAACCTGAAAGTGAATTCTCATGTCAGGTTTAGAATTAAGTCTGTTGCGATACATTTTTTGTTTGCACATCGTTGGAAACCAAGTTCCACACATACTAGGTATGCTATATAAATGCAAGTAATAAAAGTAACATTCAATATCGTTTCAATAAAAGTTATCGTTTCTTGAACTGATTTAATCAGAATGTTGTATATTGAAAAAAAAAAGAAAAAAAAGTCTTTAATCCACAATGCCTTTTGATTATTTCTCTACTGTTTACTCGAAAAATACTGGTTTAAAGTTTAAATCAAGCCTCCTTTCAACGTTTTTTTAAGTAAGTAATTTTAATTTTACAAAAGATTTGAAATTTCGTGGAACCCTAGAAGGATCTTCACGGAACTCTAAAGTTTCGCGGAACACAATTTAAGAAAACGCTGATCTATACTGTTAGAGGCTGTATGCATCTGTTTGTGTAGAATTAACTCTATCTCCTTCGGTCTGTGAATGTCTACCTGGTCAACACTAATACCACGGATGCAGAACATGTAGGGTAAACCATTTCGCCCCGTCTAACTCCTATAAACCTAAAGGGGTCGGATATCCGACTTAAAGAAACGAGCAGGGAGCGGAGTCTTCTACTGTTCTATTAAATAAATTATTTTTTACTTATGTATGGATAGATAAATATAGATACGTATTTGAGTGCCGTGAGAAAATTTTAATTGTTCAAAGGATGCCACGGCTTAGAAAAGTTTGGAATCCCCTGTACTACATGAAATTCAAAGCCGATTTCGGTTAAATGAGCTTCCGATTAAGAGAGTTTTGGATAATCGAGTTCCTACTGTAATTTTAAGTTGCTGGCTTGTGAATAAACTCTTTTTAAACGTTATATCCTCAATTGTTCATTCCGTGGCACGGCCATTAGTGTGATTAGTGCGACGCGTATTCAACGCGTACAACCTAAATTCAAAATAACAGAATATCAGAATTGTTTGAACAAAACTTGCCCCAGAATCGGGAAAAATAAACGCATGCAAATTAAAAAGACTAAAACTCGTAATCCATAAATGGGTAATTTTAACAACTTTTCAGATATTATTTTAACAATTAGTGGATCATTAACACATTGGAAAAATACATAGATTTTTTATATGGGTCAAAAAATTAGAATAATCTATTCATTCAATGTGAATTTTAAAAAGAAGGGAAAATATTTGCATACCTGTTACCCTATAGTTTGTCACAAGTGTGGAGCTTGACACACGGATAATTTTACGCTCTTTTAAAAGCCTTTTATTGCTCAAAATAGGTCGCGGTGATAAATAGGAAACAAACGAAGTTACTTATTGTATCATTGTTTAAAGTTAGAAAAAAAAAACTATCCAACTCAATTCAAATGAACGTTTCACAATCTATGGTATGTAAGATTTTAAAGGAATATAGAAGGACTGAGCAACTAAAAAGTAACCGAAGTAAACGAGGTACAAAAATTGTAACACCTGTCAGAGATGAACCCAAATTAAAGTAAACTGTCCAACATAATCGTTGAAAAATGCTTCTTACGTTCATAAGTGTTAGACAGAATGTATAGTTATTTTATCCACGCCAACTACACTTGGACGGTTGCATAAACTGCAGTTTTAGTTGCGGATCTACGAAGTAAGACCAAAGATAAACATGAAGTACGACTCTCCTGGAGTAAAGAGAAGTTCAAACAGGGGGCAACAAGGTTGGAAAAGCATTATATTTAGTGATGAATCATTTTTGAAATATCTGTGAACAAAAAAAGGTGTTCGGGTTTGACGTTTAAAAAGAAAAGCGTATGAGAAATCTTGTATAAGACGTTCTCTCCGCTTTGACACATCCTTCTTGGTTTGTGGGTGCATGAGGTTGCTGGAATTGGGAAGTTATATATATATCTTATAAAATAAAACAGTGCGTGACTTCCGCTGTTTATAAATAATGCTGCACGATACTTCATCTGAGGCACAGCAGTTACACATTTAGTGACATATTTTATATTTCAGCAAGATTCTACTCCGTGTCAAATCTCTAAATGGACTCGTAGATTGTAAACAGAAAGAGGAATTTCGGTATTAAACTGGTCAAGTAACTCTACCAATCTCAATACGATCAAGAATTTGTGGTACCTTCAAATCTAAAGAAAGCGGTTCAAGACCTGGTGCCCGCCTACAAAATTGAGCTCGTTGCCACATCGAAGAGGGTATGGAAACAGTGTCTGAAACGATTAATGTAAACAGGTGGTAGAATCCGTGTAAGAAAGGATTAAAGCATTGAAAACTTCAAAAATGACGCATTCTAGTATTGATATTGTTTCTTTTGAAAGTGTTTTTTCTCCCTTTAATTTGAATGTATTCTAATTTTTGACTCAATGTAAATCTTCATTGCTATAAACTTTTGGATTATTCTGTCTAATATTATTTTTAATTGAGTATATTTGAAATAAAATGCACACTTTAAGGTCTAAGAAAGGTGGCACGTTTATTCAAATACCTAATTTGCACTTATACTTGGTTAGAATAAACTTTTTTCCAAAAAGTGGGAAGTATTCTATTATTTTGAATTTGGGTTGGTATAATTGCTCGCGTATAATTGTTCAAAGGATGCTACGGCTTTGAAATGTTTGGGAACCCTCTGGTACTACATAAAATTCAAAGAAGCCAACTTCGATCAAATGAGCTTCCGATTAAGAGAGTTTTGGATAATCGAGTTCCTACTGTACTTCCAGTTGCTGACTTGTGATTAAACTCTTTTTAAACGTCATATCCTCAATTGTTCATTCCATGGCACGGCATTAGAGTGTGATTAGCTACTCGACGCGTAGTGTCATCCTTTGCAAGAAGCTAGATGTTTGATATACGTCTGCACGGGCACGATTCAGTTTTTATGGCTTCTGACGTGAGACCTTTTTAAGTCCTCTAATATCAAGGACAGCGGCTGACAGCTATAATCTCCGAAGCGACAGCGAAGAGAAATAATTTTATTGGCCTCTTGCCTGATGCGAAGTTAACAAGCGATTGTGGAAGATATCGGCTAGCGGTTGGAAGGGGGGGGGGACGACTATTACGTTAACGTCTCTGTTCGAGACTGCTATGAATAAACTTATGGACTACAGTGGTTTAGGGCTCAGCTAACCCATTCTTTATTAGAAAAAATCTGCTTACGGTCGCGGAAAAAATTCGAATCTAGGATAAAATAACGTTTACTAGATTGCATCAAGGAAAACAGTACATGCCATGCTAACAACTGCTCTGGGCAGAGAAAAAAACTAATAATAATAATAAGTTTGCTATAAGTGTAAATTTAACATTGTGTCATGTCAAGTCTTCTATACCCCAAAAAAATCAATTTTCATGCTTCGTTACACTGCCGTGCTAAGCACAAAAATCGTATCTGCACTTTTTACCAAAATTGAGTAACGGTCACCAGGAGGTTCTTTGTCGCATATTTTACCTAATTGTAATGTTTTATAGTCATCTGTCTATGGGAACTATTTTTTTTTTTAATCTGAAAAAGTGGCTTCTGAATTAAACACAGGGAGGTGCACAACGGTAAACGGCAATTACTCATTTTGAACAAATACGACTTTTGCGCATAGCATGGCAGTATAGGTACTAGGGCTGGGCAATGTAGGAATTTCTGCATCGTGACGCATTGCCAACCTTACATCGCGATGTAGCGATGCATCACGATGTAAAGTTCTTTTTTTTCAACTAAACTTGCTTGTTTAAGTTTTAAAAAACATACAAAATGGAGAAATTATATATCATGCCTGATACGAATTAACAGATTATAAAGCAGTGCTAAAAGCGCAAGTTAGTGAAAAATATGGAAGACAAGTTTTGAGATTATAATGAACCTGTCTTTTCAATGCAAAAAGATGTAAGTATGGATTCCATTCGAAACCTCACATATTCTTGCATTAAAAAAAGGTTCCTTGTAATCAGTAGCGGGAGAGAGGGGCCGGACCGGATGACACTCAAAGAGGATTTAATAGTTTATGAAAAATAACTTTAATAATTCTGAAAATTTCCACCGATATATTCGAAATTTTACATAATCCAAGAAATTTAACAAAAATAAAGGGCCCAAAATTACAGGGAGAGGGGGAGGTTACGTATATGATCTAGGATAAATTTTTCATAAAATGGATTCGCAATCTGTATTTGTCTCCAAAGTTTTGTTATGCCACAAAAATAGAACTGAGTTGTTTCTGAAAATTATATAAATTTCATATTTACATAAAACATTTATAATTTTTTTTGACGGGGGTGGAGGGGGGGGGGGTCGATGACACTACGAGTTACCGACCCGTGTGACATCTTGTTAGGAACTCCACTTCTTGTAGCACCAAAATGCATATTGCATTTTTTGTTGCTATTTTGCTCTTTTCAATTAGATGTTTTTTCTGACAAGTACAAGTGACTTATGATAAACTTACTAGTTCATCAACATATCTTTCATCTATAACTAAGTACACATGTGCAATTCTTACATGTTTTGGGAGAAATCACGGTCTAACTCTTCACACCTTCATTGTTAAACCTGATTGGATTGAAACACTGCTAATCAACATTAACGTGAAAAAAATAGAGATTAAAACGGCAGCAATCCTGGACCGGTGCTTGTACATCAGAGCAGTATCGATGCATCGGTTTAGAGAAAAATGCTATATAGACTGGTTTAACAATGTAGGATGCACACCGGTTTCTGGCGATGCATCGCTCAGCTCTAATAAGTGCTTCCATCATTAATACGATCTGTGGGGTGTTTTGGCCAATACCTCATTTTACATAGCGAGGCTACATCAAGGAGTGAAAGGTTGAAGGTATACCTTTGCCAGAACCCTTGGCTGTAGTTGTATTGCAAATCTTAGTATAAAAATAAGTCTGTACACATTTTCGAAAAAAATGTATTCCAAACCTGAATTCTTTGGAGCTAATCTGAAAGAAGATGTCAGCAGGTGAAACAATAGTTACTGTTTGTACTCATGTACGTGGACTAACATATGAAATGGAGCATCACCCGCAAATTCAGAAAACAAACCCCTTCCAGAGCGGCTACACAACTTGACTCCGCTGAACTTTTTTGTTTGGAGTCATATCAAACCCCACGTGTATCAAATGAAGATTGCAGAATTGTGCAATTAAAGCAACGTATTAAGATTGCAATGGCTCAAATTACGCCAACAACATAAAGGAAGCTGTTCCAGTTTGTAACGTAACGATGGATATTGTACCTGGACATTCGGAGTTTCTATTTGTACCAATCTAATGTTCACGTTATATTGTGTTTTCGTGTAAATATCTTATATTTTACGTTAAAATTCGTATATTCAAAAAGGTATTGATAGTTTTAAAAATTCCTGCATGTACAATGGAGTGGACTGTTATGATCCCGCCTCCATGTAAAAATTCTGGTTTGTTTTGACACTCCTCCAAACTAGGAACTTTTGCACTCAGTCACACTATTGTCGCACAGTAATTCAATGCACTGCACAACGTGACTTAAGAAATTACCCTGGATCTAAACCAAAAACACCATAACGTATATAACATTAAAAAAATTATGTTAAGACCTTACCTTCATCGAAAATATATTTACATTGAATTTAATTTGTACACATTTTCGAAAAGAAAAAATAAATAATTTTTCATGATAAACTAAGAAAATTTCAGCAGTTTCTACGAATCTTACTATTTTGTGTGTTTCTGCATAAAAAAAGTCACCGTGCAAAATATTTATCAACTAAATAAGTGATTTTTAAAAATCAAAATATGCTGTTATCAATCGGAATGAATATGCATAAAATAGCGAAATAGAATTTTGTACTAGTATCAGTGGCGTCGCTATGGGGGGGGGGGGGGGTGCGGTCCGCCGCGAGTGCCACCCGTCTGGGAGGTATCATCCAAAGTTTTTGAAAGATAGAAATACCAATACCCTTCAATTCAGAAAATTTCCATGGGTGGACCCTTAAACCTCTCCGCCCTGTAACATCACCAAAGTTTGCCTAAAACTGCAGTTAATAGCGACAATTTCGAAAAATTTCCTGGTGACTTCTTCAAACCTCCTCCTCTATAACTTATTTGGAGATAACATTTGCGTTTTTAACGTTTCAATTTCGGAAAAATGAACGTGGGAGCTCTCCCGAACCTCTTCTCCCCCTAACGTTATCAAAGCTAATCTAAAATGCATTTTTAAGACTAAATTTGAAAAATTTCCGAACCCCCTTCTCCTTATCCCATCATGCGTTGCATATTATACTCAGGATTCAATACTTAGACCTAGTAGTGACCAAACCAAAAGTCTTAAACCAAAAAACTAAACCCCGTTATCTTTCATTGTCTTTGAGATACGTTTGAAATAATTAAGGGGCCGTCAATTTCATACAGCACTTTACTTTTTTGACCTCGTGACGACCTTGCACATATGCGTCCAAGGCAAGCTCCATAAAAGCGTTCGTAGTTTTTAACTATCTTTTGTGCATTAGCCAACTAAAAATTTCGTTGTAACACAAATGTAGTTGCTTCTTGCACGAATTTCATGTTTTCATAAAACATTAAAACTGTTTTTTTTTTCGTTTGTAGGGAGGCGAGGGGGGGGGGAGAGGTTGACACCGTAAATCACCGCTCATGGTGTCCCCATACTAGGTACACCACTGACTAGTATTATTATCATTTTATTATTATAACATACTAGCTTATTACACGGCGTTGCTCGGGTACTTATTAGATAAGATAAGATTTATTAACGAAAACACACATACATAACAAGCAGTAAGCAAAACAAAAATAAAATAAAGTTAAAACACACAACGTGAATTATAAAACATAAATTACAAACGTCAATAACAAAACATTAAGAAATTTTTGAATATAGTTCAACATGAATTAGTAGTAAATTCAACACTAAAGAGCGCCAAAGGCACTGGCCGCAGTGTTATTTAATCGGTTTAATTTGGAGTACAAACACAAGTATTTATTAAACAATATAATATTTACAAATTAATATTACACAAGTAATAAATATTTCACACAGAACAATAATTCGACTGTTTGACTCCAGGAAAAAAAACAAACACAATAACTCGCATTGAAACATTTTATATTATAAAAACTACAATACAAAATCCCCCCGGTTGGCAAGTCAGTATATTTTATCAGCTAAAAGTTAATTATTGATAGAATGTCGTTATTTTGTATACATTCATTGACCCCTTGTTTATATTTTTTGAAGTTCTTCTCATTCCTAACATCTTCCGTTAGTTCATTAAATAGCCGCGGTGCCAAGAAAAAGAATTGCTTTTTAATAATCGTTTTATTTGGTTTTATAACTTTATATTGTTTACCTGAAATTCGAGTATTATATTGTTTTTCATTAATTTCAAACCAGTTATTGTTGTTATGTAAAAAGTACAATATTGATGCAGCATATCTCTTAGGTAATTAAACGGACGAATACACATGTTCAACTATGTTTCAAAAATACACTTGTCGACTGAAAAGCTGAATCGTCACCACATGAGCTACCCGTCTTACAATATAAGGAGCAAAAAAAAAAAAGGGTAAAATTTCTGTATTTGTGAGGTAAAGGATACTAAGTCACAAAAACAAAATTAGACAGGAGACGAGTTGAAAGTTTTTCTTTCGTGATGATTTATGTCAATAGATTTCCATTTATGACCTTAACAATTTAACATTTGTTTATTAAATTCTTAGTGCTTTACAGAGAGTATAAAAAGTTGAGTAAGATGTTGTTTAAATCTCGATTTCGAAAAATAAATAAATAAAATAAACATGGTGCCATTTACTTCCCAAGTATACAGATTTAAATAAGGGGGGATTTTTTTTAATTGAAAAAAGAAAAAAATCTCGCATGGTTTCAATTTTAATCTTAAAAAAAATCATTATTAAAATTTCTGAATTGATTAAAAGTTCAAACAAGTCGACGACTTAAAGAATAAAAACTGTGTTAAAAACAAAAGATTAATAGGGGAAAAACGTGTCTTGGGGTACGTTGAACCTCGTTTCAATACAGAAAAAAAAAATCTTCAGGTTGTAAGAGGCATGAAAAAACGTTCTTTTCATTTTCACCAGAAATATAAAGATCAAAGAGTTTAAAATTAAAAATATGTATGTAAAAAATAAATGAATAAAATAGAGAGATTTTTTTATTTGAAAAAGATTGGATGCTTTTGATGCTTTTGCTTCTTTCCTTCCTTTTATCTTCAATCTGTTTCTGCTTCTTCTTGTTACTGTTTTTAGTTAATAAGAAATACTAACAAGTTCACGAGTTAAAGAACAAAAACAACGTTATTGAAACACAAGATTAAAATTTAAAAAAAAATAGAACGAAGGGGTGCCATCCCTAAGAGCAAGGGTGCACCCCCCTAAATATCGCGAAGCCCTCCATAAAGCAAGAGCCCCGTCCCCCAAATGAGAAAAGTACTCGTCAAAACACTCCCCCATTAAAGATTTCAATGGCGCGTCCTGCGCCATGATCCCCCCCCCCCCACAGGTGGGCAGTCCTGAGAACGTGTCTTGGAATATTTGGAACCCATTTCAATACAGAAAGGAAATTTAACTTCAGATGCTAAGAAAACTTCTTTTCATCTTCCACAGAATTTTTTCATTGACATGAATTACCAAGACAGATATTAAGAAACCTTCTTTTCATCTCCACAGAAATTTTTCATTGACATGAATTACCAAGATAGATGCTAAGAAACCATCTTTTCATCTCCCACAAAATTTTATCATAGACGTGAATTACCAAGATTCGCAGACGAAACAAATTCCTCTCGTTCTCGGAAATTTCTCCTTCCTCTTCGCTCCCCCGATTCTCTCCTCGATACATTCGGCACACACTCCAGACAGGCAGGCTATCGAACGCGTACCGCTACCGAAGAGGTCGTTCCTCCTTTACCTGGTTTTCTCGCCCGATAATAGAGAGTGCTTTTTCCATTCCGAAAAGAGAAAGTTGACAACTCATACCTTGACCTGGTGACCTAGACTTCGGCGAGACTCCGGGCGTTGTAGCTCTCTAGGATGGATGAGAAGCGGAAAAGGACAAGAATACACGTGTGTGAACGGGTTAGCAGCACGAAAAAGACAAGTGCGATCGATTAAAAGGGAAACCTTTCATGTTGTTTAGAACTTTGTTTGTTTATCTGTTCAAGGACGGTCTGACACAGGGATTCTCCCAAGATCTCGCTTCTGAGTTCATTTTGTTCTCGATGAACTCAGTTTAGTTCGATTTATAGAACACTAGCGGGACCCGCACGGCTTTGCCCGTAGTAGATAATTTTAAGGTCATTTGGTTCGCCTGTATAGTTACAATTAATGGATGATGAATTTCTCGCCAATTTGCTATGTTAATTTACTCGCCCATGTTACGGTAATTTGATCGTCCACGTTATGGTAATTTGCTCGTCCACGTTATGGTAATTTGCTCGTCCACGTTATGGTAATTTGCTCGTCCACTTTATGATAATTTGCTCGGTAAAATGTTCTAAAAGTTTAAATAGAAAAAGAACAAAATCGAATTTTCAAAAAATGGTTTCGAGCGAGGTCCCACTCCCATGCTACAAATTAATATTGTGCCAAATTTCATAAAAATCGGACAAACGGTCTAGGCGCTATGCGCGTCACAGACATCCAGACAGAGGTCCGGACAGAGATCCAGACTTTCAGCTTTGTTATTAGTAAAGAAGTTGAGATATTTCTCATTTTTACCTTTATTTTTTCTGTAAATGCAGTGAGGCGTGAGGACAACTGTAAGCAGCTTGTGTACAATCAGCACATAATGACAGGGACGGATACGAGGGAGGGGCGATGGGGGTGATCTCCCCTATCTCCCCTCCCTTGAGGGACACTCAAGGGAGATCACCCTCATCGCTCCTCCCTTGAGAGACACTCTACCGGTAATTTTTCGATATTGAATTTCAAACAACGCAATTTTAGACGAGTTTTAATGACGTTGGGAGCTGGGAAAGGAAGGTGTGGTGCTCTCCCCCGGAATAGTTTCGAAATTGATGTTCGAAACCTTTGATCATTTGTGTAAACCTGTGTACATGATTGTTAAAAGTTTGAAATAAAAATCGATCGCCTCCCCCTTGAAAAATTTCTGGATCCATCCTTGCACTATAACTTGACTACGGAGAGATCGCGGATGAACGGGAATAGGACTGGCTCTAGCAGTTTTGCCGCCCCGGACAAATATTCAAAGTGCCGCCCCTCCTCACGGTAAAAAATTTTTTTCAAACATAACATTCTTTAATTTTTGCATTATAAATATAGTTTTATCTTTTTGGTATTTTTTTCAACATTAAACATTCTTCCAAAAATAAAGCTTCGCCCCCCCCACCCCACCCCACCCCTCTAAAATGGCTATGATTGAATACAGTTGCTTCGCGTTGTCTTCACGTATTCATCAATTCCGCGCTCCTAAGTACAACCAAGGCTCTTGCTGGCATTTAAACTGTTCAGCCAGTAATTATGGGGGGGGGGGAGGGGTTGAGAAATTTTTGAAATTGTAGTCCTAAGAACGCAGCTTCCGACGGTCTCTGGCGGTTTAGATGGTGGAAAGTTTTAGGGTTTTTTCTGAGGGAATTTTAAGAAACTGAAGTCTTAAAAACGCGATTAAAGGCGAAATGTGTTGACTGTAGAGTAAAAAATGAGACTTCAGTGCTGTCTTCGATGATTTTTTTTTTTGAAAATTGATTTGAGACATTGTAAACCTCTCACCACAATTTTTCGACATTGAAGTACCGAAAGGCAGTTACCGACAAACTTTGATACTTACAGGAAAGGGGGCTCTTTGGTTCTCCCCAAAAAACATTTCAAAATAGAAGTCCTAAAAAGCGAAGTTTTTAAGCCATATTCAATTACTACTGTTAGGGTTTAAAGGTCTCATCTTAATTTTTTCGAAATTATAGTTTTTTCATTTTCAGATTTCATACGGGAGCATCGTCTCGCTGCATTTAAAGAGGACTGCGCGCTAAGCGCCTCAACAAATTGTCGTTTTGAAAAATCCATTTTTAGACGATTTGGATGATATTAGGAGGAGGGGTTTGAGGGGGGAGGCTTTGTCCAGAAGTTTTCAGAAATGGAAGTCTTAAAAGCGCGGCTGTACACCATATTTGGTAACGTTAGGGGCTCTGCAATTTTTCAAAATTGTAGCTCAAAAAAAAAAAAAAAAAAAAAAAAGCAAATGTCTTAAACGATTTTTGATGTTTTTTTTGAAGGCGAGGTGTTTGGTAGCTTTTCCCCTGGAAATGTTTCAAAATTGAACTCCTTGAAACGATATTTGAGATGCACTTTAATGATTTTAGTTGAGGGAGGAGGCTTCCGAAGAGTAGCATTTTAAGGATTTTCTTATTTTTTGGATCGTCTAGGAGAAAAAAAAAGAGAGGTGGGGATGAAAGAAATATGAGGTGTGGGATGTGATTTACTGAGCAAATAATCTGTAACTATCGAAAAATATAATTTTAAGGTTCTTAAATATAATTTAAGGACTTTTCTCGTAAATCCAAAAAAAAAAAAAAAACACATCGTTCACGTTTGAGTTGATATTAAAACATAAAAATTATATCAGTTTAAATAAACGTTAACTGAACTATTAATAATAGCATTAACGCTAATTTTGTAATCCAGGGCAACCCGAATGAAAATCTTTTGGAGGGCGGAAATTCTCAATATGCTGAGTGAAACTCCAAATTTTTTCCCAACGAGAAAATGCGGGTATGTACACAAAACTGCTTCTAATGAAAAATTACTTGGGCATCTAAAATTTTTTTTCGCAATTCGGTTTCCAAATATGCCGAATCATCAGTCAAAACTTTCTGAATAAGGATTTTTTCGGAGGTCAGAGTGACCTGATTAGTGTTTAAAGTTATTTTGTTGATTTAAAATAACAACTTGTACACACGTGCTTAAAATGATTTATTAAAGCTATAAAACAATTTTAGATAAGTGGACGTATCTTTTTTATTGCAGCAAAGAACTACTTTATAACAAAACTAGCAAAAATACACGGCGTTGCCTGGGTCAGTAATAATTGTGAGAAACAATCGCTACTTTCATTCGTTTTTTTTTCTTCTTTTTTTTTTAATAACTGAAAGAACTTAAAGCACGCCGCTTTGATGTGATTAAAAATCGAGCTTCTTCCTTATAAAAAATGGCAACAAGTATGAAAAACAAAATAGTACTCTTTTAGAAACGAAAGCACAACATTTAAGCATATAAAATTTTGAATTTCCAAAATATGAATTAACAAAAACAAAGATCACTAAAAATGCAGTGCGCTTTATTCATTTAATTAAATAGTACACACATACAAAAGAAAATAAAATATCTCTACTTTGTTTCCCTAAGTGTGCAAAGAGTAAAGTTTCCAAATATTTAAATGACTTTAAATTCATGTTTGCTTTCAGAGAAGCCTTGATTCAAAATTTTCATTATGATTACTATTAATATTGCTGTTGTAAGGGCAACGAATTTTTGTAAAAATGAGTTTTAAATTTAATCATTCAGTGGGAAAATTACATGAAATTTACTGTTCTTCATCGTAACTTTTTTAAACTAAGCTTTTTAGCAATAAATTATAGTCTATGTTGCTTCCTGTTAATGTAGCTATCTGTGGTGAAAAAATGGTTAAAATCGGTCCAGTAGTTTTAAAGTTTACCCTGGACGTCCTTACATACAGAAGTAGCCATTTATGTATATAGATTACATAGGTTCGTTACGCGCGAACACTTAAATCAGTTATAGCTCAGCTGCAGTGGTGTAGGACTGATGCTCTAAGTACGCCATGTTTGTTACATTACTATTATATTTTTATAAGATTAGATTATTCTAAAATTTTATGACCTATGCAGGAGTTCTACATTGCACACATACCGATACCTACCTAACATGTAATAAGAATGGATACTAGGCATCAATCGAAAATAATTTAAAAAACAATAAAGAAAGAAGGGGGAGAACAATCGCAATGTTGCGATACCCTTTTCAAATCTGAGGAATGATGAGCAAAATTTTCCAAAATACGGAACATTTCTGGGAGGTCACGTTGACCTCCCATCGGTGTGCTCCCTGATTGAACAAAATTATTAATGGTGAAGTAATGTCTTTTTAAATGCACATATTTTTTTTTCAAGAAACAATATATTTTGTACGCAAAAAAAAAAAAAAAAAACTCCAGGGTAATAGTTGAATCTTTCTTTATTCCATTTAAAAATTGACATTTCTCCATGGAATAAGTAAGAAATATATGAAATACACCGCCAGCTCAGTCATTTCCAGCCGAGGACTGCAGTTTCGTGCTTATTAGCACTCATCAGCCCGGCATAGGAAAGTGACTGAGCTGGAGATGGAAAACCAATTAAGGAAGCCAAGAGTGCCAAACAAACTGGTAGCTAATATAATTAGCACAGATCAGACAGGTGACCGATGCAATGGTTCGGTTCAACTCGAAGATTGAAGGCAAGGCATGGTATACTGAATAAGTAAGAAATAATCCAATAAGAACCAAATATTTGATGAATACGATAAATTAAAATAAAAAAGTAGATTGCCCTATTTTGCTCTTCAAGTGCGCAACAATGTCTGCTCATTATGTGTGGCTTTTGAATAATAAGAAATGTGAAATATGGAATCAAAAATTTTTTACTCTATCAAAAAATTCAAAAATCTTTAAAGAAATGTAATTAAGGAAAAATCTAAGATAAAATTTTCACTTTGCACACCATTAAGAATCTTTTTTTTTTTTTTTTCAATTTTTTTTGCGGAGTTTTATTTTTTCAATTCTGAAATTTAGTACTTCAAAACTGCCATAGTAAATTTTAAATATTTGGATATGTGGGGCAGTGAGAAGCAAAGGATGTAAGTGAAAAAATTAAAAGTATGGAGATAACCAGTACAAATGGTAGGTGAACCTCTCCTCTAACTTGGGGCAAGAGATAGTACTTGTAGTCCAGGTAGGTGCTGTTATACAGCATGAATTAGAAAACTTTTCAATGAATGCCTACCAAGGACCTTATCTTTAAACGTGTTTTACCAAAAACTTGAAAATATCCACTTACATCCTTTTGGTTCTTACTGACTCATGTGTAATTAAGTTTTTAAAGATGTTTCTATGCTATTTTTCTCCTAACAAGGAAATTAATGTTGCAACTTTAGAATTTTCCTAACGACCAAACCACTTTATTCTGAACGAGAGATTAACTTTATTTGTGACATCGTGAAATATATCACTAGTTAGAAAAAATCCGTTGAAAATGTAGTTGTTTAAAATTCTTGGAAATTTTTAAATTCTGTAAGTCACTCCATAAAACCTTTTTACTTCCTTTTCCAAAAAAGGAAGTATTGTATTCGCGAAAAAATTTTCCCTCAAAATTTGGCCTTAATTTCCATTTTTCTCACCCCCTAATTAATGTTGAGTTTTTTTTTCAAACCGACCACACGCGGCTAAATGCCTAAGAACGTATACACACCCGAAATATCCATTTTGGCATTCCCCGAGTTAATTACAACGTCTAGTTGTGCACCTCTCCTTTTGGTTGCATTCGGGTGTTTCTAAAGGGGTCTTTTGCCCCCTTTTTTGGGGGGGGGGAATCATTGTTAATTTCGATGTAGACTCAAGTGGTGTTATAATTTGGCGGACACTTGGCGATATATCGCCAGTCTTTTGGTCGCCTAGTTTTGTCGCCAACTTGGCGACAAATTTGGCTATTTTTTTAAAATCTGGTTTCAATTTGGCCATTGTTGGTGATATTTAGAGAGTGTTATGAGTTATCTTCCAACATTGTGTAAATGAAACATCTGTTCCATTTCTTCTTTTTAAGTTATCATTAAAAGAAAACCCTTCTAAATAAACATTGAGATGCAGCATCGTGTGCAAAACGAACTAATGCTACGATTGAAGAGCTAAGTTCGCTGAACAGCAATGAACCGATTGTTCCGAAATGAACTCTGTGAAATGTCTGCTGGAATTCAATTCTATTTCTGACACAGCTTCTAAATGTATACTTTCACATCTTCGTTTCTACCCAACGACCTTACGCCATTTTTTTTTCGTTCGCTATTCTTGCCTTTACTCACTCTGTCTATTGGCATACTTGAAATAACTCCAATCTTCGTCAGCACAGAAATATTTGCAAATATTTCCTCGTGTTTTGAAGCAAAGCCGGAAATCAGTTTTCGTAGAACTGCGGAGAGACTGTTCAAAAATATTTCGTTTTGCGAAATAGCTAAAAATTTCATGCAACTGAAAAGTTAAAACATTAATTTTCGCGAGGATTTAATTTTCGTGACTTTCGCTAGTCCGTCGTAATCGCGAAAATTTAAGCCTCGCGAAAAAAATATTTCACGGTGAATTTTTTCAACTTTCGATTTTTTTAGTGTAAAAATTCACGAAATTCATAGCTCACGAAACCGCTAATATCTTAATTTTAGCGAAAATAAAGGTTTTTACAGTAACTGCTGTAGTTAATTATGTATTGAAAAGAAATAGTTTTATACAGCAAGGGTCAATGCAAAGTTTTCTTTTTTTTTTCATAACATTTATAAATTAACCACTACAAAGTCAGAAATATGAACGCAGGGATGTGTTAGAGAAGGGGGGGGGGGGATCTTAGGCGCTGACTGTGCTATTGAAATTTTTAGGGTGATTACTTAGAGAGGGTTTTGGATCTTGCTTTGGGGGAACAAGTGTTATGGGGGTGTTTGAGGGAGATGCGCCATCACCCTTGGGTGAGTGGGAGGTTCATCCCTGACTTACGAAATATTACTATAGTTCAGTGCTTTTCAATTCATACTTATGTGAAAATAATTTTAAAAAGTAACTGAAAAGATATTTTTTTTTAGTTATTTTCCTCAATAGTTTTTTAAAGAACTCAATTTCGCTAATGCAATTTTAACACAAGTTCAATTTTGCTGTCGAGGTTTTCGGAAGGATCTATTTTGTACTATTAAAGATACAACTGACATATTTAAAAGAGGCTCCTTAATTAAAGTTAGATGATTTTTAGTCAGATGACTTTTTCATTGGAAGATTAGCTTCATCATATGAGTGGAAATACCATTATAATTTTGTAGTTAAATTTGAGGCTTTAGATAATTGAATAATGAGCGATATCAGGTCATATATGATTGATTTTTACGTATTATTTTCAATTGCTTCCAGTTATTTTAATTTTGGGGGGAAAGTTTCGTATTAGTATAGAAATTCTTCTCTTTAGAGGTTAATCTGTGATTAAAATAAGATTTATTTGTGTCAATGTTTCATTTCTTTTTGGTACCTTTCTTCGTTTTTTTTTTTTCCCCACTTTGAACTGTATTGTTTCTGCTTTAAACACGAGAAACTCGTGCAGAAAGAGAATCCCACCTCCAATTTATAAATAATCTGCAAACCTCCTTGAAATTCTGCTACCGGGCGTTAATTACCTGTCTTGTAATGCTGGTCAATTTTGCGCGACGGCCCAGTGCTACACTTTTCCGGCACGAAATGGATTTCCTATTCTTAATTTTACCAAAAAAAAAAAAAAAAAGTGTGCAATATTGCGCACAGCTCGTTGCACCATTCAATAATTCTGAGGTCACTGTTTGGAAGCTATTTCTGAAGTAGTTGAAATGCTCTTACTATATTGTAATATTCTATGCAGTATTGTAAAGGATAGGAATCTTGTAATGCTATGAAGTATGAAGGTTTCTTTTTTCTGAACATTTAAAAATGTTATTCTGCTGCATTAAAAAGTCGCACTACTTACATTAAAATAATTTATTATTATTATTATTTTGCATCTCACTTCGGACGGGGCTCAAATTACCCTAAATGCAGTGCCATATCTTCGATTTTTATCAGTCGGGATATAACTTGAACTTTTGCGTTTTATACCCACAAAAAAAAAAAAAAAAAAAAAAAAACGAAAATATCAAAAAATAGGAAAATGGGGTCATTTCCAAAATTTTAAAAGTATTTTTTTTTCTGAAAGAGCATGCTTAAAAACATAGGATCTGACCATTTTTTAAATAATTTGTTTAAGTTTAATATTTTTAAAAAATTACTTAAATCGGTGAGCTTTCATTGTTTAACGTTTCTGCCGTTAACATCACAAATGATGAAATTCCATTCTGTGTTGCCATTCACAGAACAAAATATTTAATTCTCATCTTTACTCACGTGTATTGGCAACGATATGGTTGATAGCAAGCGTAGAGCGCAATTTTAATTCGCTGCTTGATTATCATAACGTGGAAACGTAGTAGAAAGATGCGGCAAAGTGCATCATTTGTGACGTCATGAAGACCACGCCTTGTTTGAAAAATCGGACATTTTAAAAAATTAATTTTAAAAAAACTGATGGAAAAATAAAAGTATTTTCTGGGCCCATGTTTTTTTTTTTTTGCTTATTCTATTAATTTCAGTGCCAAAAAGTACTACTTTTGATTGAAGGAAACAACCCCATTATGACTTAATATTACTTTGAATGACCATACTTTTGTTGTGCTTTTTGCAGATTAGACGGAATTTCAGACTTTTTTTTGCTTGAATAAAAGTTGTAAGGAATTTGGAGCTTCTGCACTTTGTCCTGTAAGAAATTAAACTCTGGCTGGATTGGAGAAATATGATCGTATTATTGCTACTCAACAAGGGAACTTAGCTTATCGCTACGTTGAAATAGAATTATGCCCTAAAATCGTGTTATCTGCTTTTCCTAGGCGTGCTGATAATGAAGTGGAATATCCGGTGTCTTTCTATTAGCAGTTCGTTCTTCTTTCAATTACGAAGGCTTCAAAAATAGGAGGGAACCAACAATTCTTAATTTTCACCATAACTGTTTTATATGTCTCTTTTTTCCTTTCTTACCCAGATGCAAAATATTAAAAATGTTTGCTTGCATAATTTTGTAAGGAATGTTATTTTAAACCTTTCAAGTAGGGTGTTCAATAAAGCGACCAAACATTTTTTCGTCAGATACTGTTACAACATTGCTTTTCTTAATTTTGCACCAGATAACTCAGGGGTGCACCCCCCAAGAACAAGTGTGCACCCCCCCAAATATTGCGATCCCCTAAAAAACAAGAACTCCCCCCCCCCCAAATGAGAAAAATACCCCTCGAAACAACACCCCCTAAAAACTTCAATGGCCCAGTCTGCGCCATGACCCTTCCTAGGTGAGCACCCTGGATAACTTATGTGGCACTTTTTTAATTTTTTGAAGATTTTTAAACTAGAGGTTTACTTAGATTTCAGCGACAATTTTAAATAGCGTTGTTGCTTTTTATGCGTTAACAGTTACTGTATGAATGTATGTGCTTTTATGTTTCTCGAAACTATCATTCTCTTCATTCAAAAGAACCCATTTCGCGAAAAGCCTTCGTTTCGTTTCACCTTTCCACTTTCATTTCTTTAAATGCTAAACTATTTGAAATTTTATTCCACTTTCCATGAATCAATAATGCCTACTGAATTCTGTCTCGGTCCCAACGTGAGTTTTTATAGATTTATGTTTAATTATGAGCCCAGTAAATCATACTGAAAAGAGTTTTTTTTTTTTGCAGAATACAAAGTTTATTTAAACTTTCATTACATTTTAATTAATAATTTAAATGTATAAATACAAATACTAAAGTGACGACCATTAACATCGTAGCTGGGCTGGTTCTAGGCAATATGCCATTCCCCAGTGAAGATCAAAAGCCCTCTTAAAACTATTCTCGCCATTACAAGTAACAGCTGCTTTCTGTAAATCATTCCAAATGCATTCATCCCTATTGAAGTAATATTTTTTCCTAACTTTAAGATTAACTTGTGATTTGAAATTAGAAATATTTTAAACCAACGTTTTTTAAATGCTGCACTTTCCTTTGTTCCCTTAAATTTTAAAGTTCTTTTTAGAGGCTACCAAATTAGATGACTAAGTAATACCAAAATTTAAAAAGTATCGATGCCAACTTCGTCTCATTGCTTTCAGTTATGAAATGTTTCGGATAATAGAAGTTCGAGGACATAAGAGGACACCTTTACTAAGATTCAATCATAAGACTCGTTTAACCCATTCGAATTTCTATTTTGCTACCTCTCAAAACTTTCTGAAAATTCGCACTGAGGATTCTAAACTGGTTCTGTTGACAACATTCGAGTAATGACTTACCTCCTCTTCTCTATCTTGATAAACTTAAGTCAGACGAAATCTCTGCTCTATCAAAATGCCAGTCCCTTACTCCCAAAATAGTTTCTCTGAAATTTACGTAGTTCAGATTAAGTATTCTTAACTGATTCGGTAGTATCATTAGGATATTGTGGATTGCGTTCAAAAATGATTTCAATTTACACTCGCACTGAACAGTTTATTTGTAACTGTCCACTAGCAGTCACAAACGTACCGTTAAGCTGTCATGGTATTTTGGATCAATGTTAGCGATGACCATGTTTCGCAAATGATAGCATCACAAAACAGCACCCCAGCTGCAGGTTGCAGGTGCGGTGTATCGTATAAAACAAAGGCAAGATTAGTAGAGTAAACTGGGGCACGTTTGCGCGGATTTTTTCAATGAATTTTCTAATTTTTATGTTTGAACCTAGGAAATTTTAGACATTGTGGTTTTATGAAGCATTCAATGAAGTCAAAATTTGTATATTCAGTTGTTGCTCAGCTTGTGTTTTTAATGGTAAAAAAAAAATTGTTTTTTGAGATCAAGTCAGTTGCGTAAACTTGCCTTGAACACTTGCCCCGTGTTCGGGGCAAGTTTACGCATCGAGTGGCGCACGTTTATGCATATTAAAAATGATACCAAGGAGTAAGTGAAATAGATATTTAACCAAATTTAAATGTTTTTTTTCTCTTAAAACACTTTAAAAATAAGAAAATTGCAAATAATTTATTATAGAACATTTTATAGGCTAAACTAAAATCATAGGGCTTGTTGCTAACTAAGCACAGAAACTATTTAGTCGTCTTCTTCATCGCTGTTAGATTTTACTAACAAAAATAAAGTATTTCTTTTCGCATACTTGTCATGGGACTGCGTTTTGACATCTAAGACATAAAACCCTGTCTTGTCCTTTTTTCGATTGGTTGTGTGCTTTCAAAAGATAGATGCAAGCACTATTTTCTACTTCGTAAACAGAATCGTTCCTTAATTTTCTTTTTACAGAGTGTACTAACTTTTTCCCTCTGTCGTAGGTTTTGGTTTCATACTTTCTTCTTTGATGTCTTCTATTTTTGCTTCAATTAAAACTTGTAAATTTTATTTGTTTTGTTCTGCCCTTTTTTTTTCTTTGTAGCTTCTAACTACTCTTGTCTGAGGACTTCTTTAATCGGATTATCAGTTAGGATTGTGAGCACTCTTTTTTTTTCTTTCCTGGTTCCTAAGCTTTGGCCCTACTTTTTCAAATGGTCTCAATTATGGTCCATTATGGTCATCGTCCATATGTGACGATGTGGAAGGCCTACTCGGAGAAATACTTGGATATTCGATAAGTCTTTTCATTGCTTTAACATCTAACGTGGTTCTGTTAATGTTTTGAACGCAATGTCTTACCATCTTTAAAATAATGAAAATGTATTACAGGCTGACTAGAGTATAAAGTTAAAGCTGAACAAGTATGAAGACAACACTATATGATTGTAAGCTATAAGATACGAATCTGTTACTTAATGAAAAATGCATGCTCATTTTCAAAACTAAATAACCTGAAAATACTAAAGATTTGAGACAGTATGGAACGAAAAAAGCGTCCGGGGCCGGTTTAGAAGTAAAACAGAGTAGTAACACACAGTAAGAACGTGCGTAAATGTGCCCCGATGAAAATGCGTAAACATGCCCCGTCGGCAAGTTTAGATTTATTTTTAACGTGCAACAAAATTTAATAACTTTACTGTACATACAAATACATTTTTAAAAAATATATATAAAATTCTGCTATTTTTTTTATATATTTATTTACTTTTAACAAAGTATTATCTATTCACAATAAACTTCAAAACGTTCAACACAAAATTTACTCGGCTTGGTCGAAAACAGATTTTTCTATCCGCATGAAGCTCGACTGATGCTCAAAAACTTATGAGAATATTTGCTAGGGAGCAGCATCAATCTGGTATGACTGTTGGCTCTCTAGTTATAACTCATTTTGGAAAAAGAGCACTGCGTAAACGTACCCCATGCGTAAACGTGCCCCAGTCTACCCTACTTTCACACTGTCTCCAACATTTTTTCCCGAGGGACTCCCGTATGGTAGGTCACAATGTGATAGAAACAAGGGACCCTCGATGGTGATGTCTCCAACACTTGGAGTAGTGTCGCGTTCTACGGCATTAGACTGCAACTAAATGGATCCAAAACGTCTGTAGCAAAGAATCCAGATTAAACTTGGGCAAGTATGACAAGCGGGTTTAACTGTGGAGATCAGTTGTGAACGTCCTAATAGTGCTTTGACTTTTCAGCTGCACACCACACCTACAGCTGGGGTGATGTCTTGGGGTACTATCATACACGAAACATGATCATCTTTAGTATTGATCCACAACACCATGATAGCCTATCGGTGCGTTTGTGGCAGGTTTCATCCACGTGTTGGCACTCTCTGGAACCATTTTCAACAGGACAGTGCTGTCTCACTCAGCAAGGGTATCAGAGGAATTCCTCTTTTACATTATCAACTTCTCTGGCTGGTTTGATCCCCTGATTTGTGACATATCGAGCATATCTGGTATAATTTTGAACGCTAAATTTTATGGTCTGCGAGTTTGGTCGAATTAACAGGCGTGTTTACAGTAAATGTAGAATGAGACGTAGGACAGTGTACAATACTTTTAAGTGTCAATCTTCGCCAGAACCGCCTCGTGCATTTACCTGTATGCTAGAGATGGCCCAACAGGGTACTGAAATCTCCCTTCAATTGAGATTTTTCCTATAATAAATGATCATTTTGCCTCAATTTTGTAATCACATTTTTACGTCAAAGCTGTCCTCACGTATATAAAATTTCGTCTCAATATGACAACTCTTTCTTGGTCTTTAGATTTTTTAGTTATAGAGTGTTCTCTAAAATATATTTCAGTTTTGGTATTCTAAACTGATTCATTTGTCGTCGTTGGGATATTAGGGCTTATGTTCTCCAATTTTCACCGTCGCAAAACAGTTTGATTGCGGAAATCTAATCCCCCTTCCCTCCCACAACGGAACGAATCTGTTCATCAGAAGAAATTTTCGCACTCTTCACTTTTCAACTGAGAAAACTGTCGAAGAGCTCTGGATTCGGTTGTTCCGACCTCCAATTTTCCGAATCCCAAAATACTTTCTCTGAAATATCTTTCAGACTAGGTATTCTTAACTGATTCAGTTGGCTTCATTAGGATATTGTGACTTACGTTATTCAATTTATCCCCCTCACAGGGTAGAATGCGAAAGTCCAGCAACCTCCCCGCTTCCTCCTCACAACGGAAAGAATCAGTTCGTCAGAAGAAATCTTCGCACTCTTCAATTTCAGACACAGAAAACTGTCGAAAAGATCCCTGGATTCGGTTGTTCCCCTTGTCCGACTTACCATTTTCCAACTCCGAAAATACGTCCTCTAAAATATATTTCAGATTAGGTATCCTAAACTGATTCAGTTGACATCATTTCGATACTGTGGGTCACGTTCTTCGATTTTCACCCTCGCAGAATAGCTTATTTGTGAGAAGTCTACTTCCCCTTCCTTCCCACAACGGAAAGAATCAGTTCGTCAGAAGAAATCTTCGCACTCTTCAATTTCAGACACAGAAAACTGTCGAAAAGATCCCTGGATTCGGTTGTTCCCCTTGTCCGACTTACCATTTTCCAACTCCGAAAATACGTCCTCTAAAATATATTTCAGATTAGGTATCCTAAACTGATTCAGTTGACATCATTTCGATACTGTGGGTCACGTTCTTCGATTTTCACCCTCGCAGAATAGCTTATTTGTGAGAAGTCTACTTCCCCTTCCTTCCCACAACGGAAAGAATCCGTTCATCAGAAGAAATCTTCGCACTCTTCACTTTTAGACACAGAAAACTGCCGAAGAGCCCTGGATTCGGTTGTTCCCCTTGTCCGACCTCCAATTTTCCGAATCCCAAAATACTTTCTCTAAAATATCTTTCAGACCAGGTATTCTAAACTGATTCAGTTGGCTTCATTAGGATATTGTGACTTACATTATTCAATTTTCACCTTCGCAGAACAAATTAATTGCGAAAGTCTACTCCCCTTTCCTTCCCACAACGGAAAGAATCTGTTCATCAGAAGAAATTTTCGCACTCTTCACTTTTCAACTGAGAAAACTGTCGAAGAGCTCTGGATTCGGTTGTTCCGACCTCCAATTTTCCGAATCCCAAAATACTTTCTCTGAAATATCTTTCAGACTAGGTATTCTTAACTGATTCAGTTGGCTTCATTAGGATATTGTGACTTACATTATTCAATTTATCCCCCTCACAGGGTAGAATGCGAAAGTCCAGCAACCTCCCCCCTTCCTCCTCACAACGGAAAGAATCACTTCGTCAGAAGAAATCTTCGCACTCTTCAATTTCAGACACAGAAAACTGTCGAAAAGATCCCTGGATTCGGTTGTTCCCCTTGTCCGACTTACCATTTTCCAACTCCGAAAATACGTTCTCTAAAATATATTTCAGATTAGGTATCCTAAACTGATTCAGTTGACATTATTTGGATATTGTGGGTCACGTTCTTCAATTTTCACCCTCGCAGAATAGCTTATTTGTGAGAAGTCTACTTCCCCTTCCTTCCCACAACGGAAAGAATCCGTTCGTCAGAAGAAATCTTTGCACTCTTCATTTTCAGACTCAGAAAACTATCAAAGGGCCCTGAATACAGTTGTTCCCTTTGTCCGACCTCCCATTTTCTGACTACCAAAATACTTTTTCTAAAAGATCTTTCAGATCAAGTATTCTAAACTGATTCAGTTGGCATCATTAGGATATTGTAGCTCACGTTCTTCAATTTTCACCTTCGCAGAACAAATTAATTGCGAAAGTCTACTCCCCTTTCCTTCCCACAACGGAAAGAATCCGTTCGTCAGAAGAAATCTTCGCACTCTTCACTTTTAGACACAGAAAACTGCCGAAGAGCCCTGGATTCGGTTGTTCCCCCTGCCCGACCTTCCATTTTCCGGCTCTCACATGAGATGCATAAATCGAGGTCGGGGTTGAGCCCGATGCGGATTTTCGGCCTTGGCAGCCTTTTGGGCTGGGTTGAACGCACTTGATGAAGCCTTTCCCTTCGCTTTTTTAATTTACAACAATGATACTCTCACGTGTCCTGTCAAGAGCTACGTTTTTTTCCGATTCCGTGAGTCAAATGTATTTTATGCATTTCGTGCAAAGCAATTTGGGTTAATGTGTTCTCGTAACGACAAGTGTTAAAGGAGTTAACGTGACTTGGGGATGAATTCAGAAATATGAATGAAACAAGTTCCATGATTCATGCAATAACTTTTTTTTTTAATCTTAAATTTTTTTTCTAAAAATTAAGAGTTGGAGTAGAAACTCGATTAATCGATATGTTCGGGGGAAAAAAGTGTGATCATTTGCAAAAGTTCCCTTATTTATTTATTTATTTTTAATTACTCACGTTGCAAATTTTTTCGAAGGTATTGTTTGCACAATTCAATTGTATAATTTGTTTTACATGTCTCTATCTACTTGCAAGTTGGGGGACTTTGAATTTAAATCTTCTAGTTAAAAAAAATACAAAATATATAGTTGGAATTTATTAAAACATGATTCCTCAACAGTTTGTCGGAAGGATTTAGGTTTCATTTTAACATTTAGGGTCATTCCATAGAAGTGTCAACCTCAACCTCAGAATTTTTTTTTCCACAAAGCCTTAATTGTGACCTATCATTTCATTCAGCATACTTTCTAGTACATAAATCCAATAACAGTTTTCAAAAATTTCATTCGGTGTTTTTCTTCTGGCTCTAAACGTGCGTGGTGTAGAAAAGGCTTAGCATGTGCAAAAAACATGCGTCTACGTTTTCTTGTGTAATGTAAAAATTTTTGCAAATTTTCAAAAGAACTATGTTTATTCTAAATGAATAGATGTTGGCCCAATAAAATTGACGGTTCTTTTTGCATACATTATAAGATAAGTCTTTTAATTAGTTTGGTTATTTAACTGAAAATATTTACGTTACGTTAGTCACGAAAATGTACTATTTTCTGCTTAAAAAACTAAACCAGATGATTGAACCAAACACCACTTTTTATTTTCTTACATCTGTGTCATATCTACTTAAAAAGTGTAAAATATTTATTTTAGTATCAGTAGATATAAAATAATTAGTGTGACTAACGTAACATTTGAGCTGTGACTAACGTAACATTTTTAAAATGACTGCTAATATTTAAAACTTATTTAATTTAATGTAAATTTTCATGAATAATTTTGAATATGTAGGCATTCTATATTGATTAAAAATATAAAGGGTGAAAAATGCCAGTAATATTACATTGTAGATCTTCTGTTTACTTAGAAAAATACTTTTTTAAAGTCTTTATAAAGGTACTTGCAATTTAAAGAATTATTTAAAAAGAAAAAAGGTGAGTAAAGCAAAATGAGTACTCTGCTGACTGTGCATTCAACACAAGAATCCAAGCTTAAGAATTAAGATAATAGAAATACATTCTTAACAAAGGAGAACGTCTCTATTTTTTAGAAAATACATCTCCACCTATTATTAATATGAAGTAACGGCTGCTCGTTGGAAAACATTTCAAGATGTTACATGATACAGTGACAATAAGCGCTGCTGCCATATTTTTCAGAAAATGCAAGAATGATCATTAAGAAATTCAAATATTTGCGGTGATATCTGGAATTAAAATGCATTCTCCAAAAACGTTCGAATATTTTTTTTTTTCAATATTACATTTTAATTCAAAAGCATGCGCAACACTATTCGTTCGATGAATCAGTAAACCTTAAAAAATAATATGTCATTGAAAAGTACTACGGAGTTTCTTATAACGATAAGTAGTATATCAGCAGAATACTAGAATTCAGTGAACCTACTAACTTGCAAAAAGTTATTTTTTTAAAAGAGAGATATTTAGGATTTAGCTAGCCCAAGAATGATGTTATTCAGTTTGTAAAAGCAGTTTTTTTAATTTGTTTATATTTTTTTCGCACATTCAAATTGAGTTAATTGAACTGAATCCTTCCATTCAATTTCTTACACTAATATAGAAAAAAAGTAAAGAAAGAACCATTATGTAACACAAAGAAGGTTCCTAAAAAGTGTAAAAGTAATATGAAAGCAAGAAATTAATTATAAAAAGTTGTTTATATGTATTCATTGCTTGTTATTCGATGGTTACGTTAGTCACGTTACGTTAGTCACACACAGTTTTTCGGAAAAGTACCATTTAGTGCCAAAAAGGATTCGTCTGTAACAAATCTGTAGTACGATTTTAAAAATAGATTGTTTGCCTCTTACAAATATATCGGCCAATTTTAAATGTCTGCGTAACTTTCAGAAAAATTGGTCTCGTAACATAAGCATTGTTTCTCAGGGTTGCAAAAATGTTACGTTAGTCACGATGCCTTTTTTGGTGAAAAAACACATGCCAGCGCTTATTTTGCTTCAAATTCTTAGTGGAAATGAAAAATAGTCACCTTGTACATTTTAAATCTGCATATTAAACCAAAACACATTTATTTTTACTCCTAGTGTCAGTAAAAAGAGTTTGAAAATCAGCTGCGAATGTTACGTTAGTCACTATGGAATGACCCTTTAACGTACTTGCTTTTCACACAAGTCCTATTTCGGTTTCAAACATTGCTTTAATTCTCAGAAAGATTTATTTGTTATTTGGGAAAAAGAATATCCGAGCCTAAGTCATTCGAGAGAGAGATCTTGGATTGCTGATGTTAGAAATGGTTGTTGACGTACGGGAATATAGGCTAGTTTAGCTTTGAACAAATTTAAGCAGCAGTTCGTGAACCACTTCGTTTGTTGTTTAAAACCTGTAAATTTAATAATATGTTTTTCAGACATCCTAACAGTTTTTACACATTTTTTTAAAGACATATTTTCAAATCATGTTAATTCATAAAAATTTTTTTTGTCTGAGATACAACTTTAAGCCGGAGTTTCTTCCCCGGATAGCCTGCTTCAAGTGATAAATTTGAGGATTTTTTTTTTGGAAGTGTCTGGAAAGGAAGTTCAGTGTCTGGATCGAATTATTGATATTTTAAAACTAGCCGGATGGCGCCCCACCCCTGAATACCGATTTTTTTACTGAATATTCAATTGATTTCTAGGAAAAAAAATCCAGAAATTTTCAATAAAAATCTCTAGGTTTTTAATCAACACAAATTTTGAATAAAATGTTCACGAGTTTTGGTTTTCGATATTAGACCCCCCCCCCCCCCAATGTTGAACCTCCATTTGGAGTCAAAATATTGTTTGGCTGACAAGGTTATTTCTTGGTAAACAACATGTGTCTCCTTGAGGGAAACTATCGAAAAAATTTCGTAAAATGCAAAAATTTCGTAGCATTTTACAATTCATAAATTAAACTGACCATCGAATTTGAACTTTTTATAAAATATCATATTTTTAAATAAAGAACTTGATTTCAGTTCTAAAATTTTTCTTTTTTCTTTTCAGGTAAGAGTGTGTTTCTCTTATGTAGTTTAATTTTCTACTCTTACAATGCTGCTTTTGGAAGGTGTATTCTGACTGCCATAAATTGTTAGTGTGGTAAGAGCTTTTTAAAACATATATTCAATAGCCTTTTCCATGCGTTTGTCTTTAATAACAAGCGCAAAAACAATCAACATTTTATTTAATTATTGCGTGTAGTATCTTCTTTTTAAACCCTGATTCTTGAACGTTTTATCTTTATAGTATTCAGTTTATAGGACAATCATTTGTCCTATAAACTGAATACTAACATTTTAAAAAACAATTAATAAATATGTCGGTGAAAGTTCAACCATTGTCTCGTTAGACGCCCGTCATCGACAAAAGGGCCGTAACCAGATCTTTATTTCGGGGAAGGGTTTCACATTTCTCTCGAAATCCGTATGATCAATTGAATTTGATTTTATTCATGTATTGATTCTATTGATTTTTGGAACAATAGGTTATTCAAAACAAATGGAAAAGATTACGTATCTATTTAATGAAGTAAAAAAATTTGTTGTATACACTGTGTAACTTCTTTGTACCCCTATTAATTAATCCATGTCTTTTCGATAACTCGAAGTAACAGATGTTTGTACTCATGTACGCGCATTCGAAGTAATACCTTTTAAATTCGTATTTTTTGATAATAATAAAAAATATGTTAAATGTAGAGTTCCGCCTTTTCAATTTTAAGAGTTTCGATGTTTTTGTTAGTGTTAGGTTTTCAAATTCAGACGGAAAAAGCTATAATATTTTGTAAAAAATGATATTCACAACACTTAGATTAATAAAAATAAATATGACAGCTTCGAAGCACTGAGTTTTCAAATTTTCTCAATAATAAGAATTCCATTTTTCAAATGAAATTGGAAAAAATAAATAAAAATTAAAATATTAATTTGAATTCTGAAATTTTGAATTCTTATTATGTTTTTCGTAATCACGAAATGCGACAAGACCCCAGTCATTTTGAGTTTTCGCGTTTCTAGAAACAGCTCCTGTCTCTCCAAGCCTTTCCCTCCTCTTAGACGGTTACGTGTGTATAGTGGTGTGTGTGTAGGCGCGCGTGTGTGCATGTGCAGGCTGGTGTGTGTTGCGTAGACCTATGTGTATGCACGTAGGCGTGTGTGTGAGTTTGTATCTATGTGAGTATGCATGTGTATGCGTAGTACATGGACGCTACCGACTAGGAGAAGCGGATTCAGGGGACAGTGCTCAGGACCGTCGGTCGGTGTGCGGTGATGCTGCTGCAGAGGCCCCTGTTCCACGCTGAAAAAGGAACCAAACGCCAAGGACGGTCAAGTAAGAACAATAAGCAATCGTTATTGCTCAATAAAATACTAGTAACAATAAGATAAATAAATACCTTTGTGCTGAACAGTAAAGTAAGACAAAACAACGTAGAAGAAGCACAAATTTGTAAATTACAGCAGACACGTGTTTCAGCGTTACAGGGAACGCCTTTTTCAATGCAAAAAATAGTGAGCTTATGGATGAAAAGACATCCGACAAAAGCTTTTGTCGGATGTCTTCTACGTTGTTTTGTCTTACTTTACTAGTAACAATATTTTTTTTCAAACTTAAAGGAATGATAGAGAGCATTTTTAGGAATGATTTTGAAAAATCTCGGAGAGGTTTTGAACCCAAAAAACCCACCTCTTGTATACGGCCCTGTTTTCAGAATGATTATAACTAAAGTTCCACTTTCTCGAAATACATTACAATATCTTTTATCCAGTCTAACTGGGACCAAAAGCAGTCCGGTTGATCGAAAATCCGGATAATCCGGGTAGTATGTTTCAATTAAGCAAACTTGCCGCTCATTAGGACGAGAAACAAAACATATTTTGCTGCAAAATTGCATAGAATTGAAGGGCTCGGGGCAAGAATGTGGCATGCCACATGAGTTTTTTTTTCCGGTAGGTCAATTTCTAACGTTTGAAAAATTCTACAATTATTTTTTATACAGTGCTGGTCAAATTATTAGACTAAAGAGTTTTTTTTTTGTTTTTGTTTTTTGTACACTATTTGTACTAAAATACTATTTATTTTACTGTTAAAGTACAGTACATAATGTACACTGATTATTACGTTATTTTAGCTTAATTTAATGTTTGCAGGTGGCAGCACTGTCCGCTTTGTTTATGTTCTTTGTTTACCTACATACCAGGAACATAAACTCAATCAGCTGAAACAATTCACTAGTTCTTTTTTTAGTGTGTTATGTTATATTTAAAGTTAGTTTTAGGTAATTAGTGAATATGTGTATGTGAGTATATATAATAGTGAGTATAAACAATTTCTTACCTCATTTTTAAAAAAGTTAAGAAATGGTGTAAACCTTGTGAAAGTATGCCAAAAAGACTTAAAATGCTCATCAAGAACAAGGGAATGCATACTAAATATTAGATGTAATTATTTCACAGTTCGTTAATGTGTCTATAGTTATGTAATTAATAAAGAATTTGCTTTTAAAACAGTCTTAGTATAATAATTTGGCCTGCACTGTAGATATTATACATTCTATATTCTGCAATACTAAAACCAGATACGTTTTTCTGACAGTGACATAATTTTATTTTAGTACTTACAACCCTTTGCTTCATGAGCGCCCATATGCAAAATTGTAAAGGGGGGGGCTCAGATATTTTCCCCATGGTTTAGCGGGATATTGTCCTCAAGGAAACCGATTTCAAGACAAATTAGAGTCGTTAAAATTTGACATTTTTAATAACTTATTCATCAATTGCTGGAGAAGAAATGTTTCTGCATTTTTGTAAAGAAAAAAACACTATAGGCAAGCAAGTTCTAATTTCTAAGGGGAGATCGAGCCCCCCTTCCGCCCCCCCTCCATATGGGCGCCCTTGTTTTGCTTCTCAATGCCTCAAATGTAATCCAAATAATCCAGATAAATGAAGACTGAACAAAGGAGGTTTTATTGTAATGCATCATAATTATTGAAATAAAAAAAGTTTTAATGTACCAATGTTTTTAAAATGAACTAAAAAGTATAAAATAATTTCTCTAAGCTGCTTGAAGATTTAAAGCCCCATCCAATTTCAGAGTTTTATACAGAAAGCGTGGGGAAATGTTCGCGATTACAGTACTGCCTTTACAATGTAAAAAGAAGTAAAAGAGGAAAGACAAATGTTTGGAATTTAATTTTTCCTTCAGTGAAAACTTCGTTGTAAAATACAGGGTGTCCCTGAATGCCGTGTACAGTACAAACTTTGAGGGGAGGTAGAGAACACGATAACACGCAAGAATCACTCAGGAACATATAGTTGCAAACGCAATGCTGACGGATGTGAAACAGCTCAGAAGTTTGTTACACAAACATGATTTTACACAATACTTGAGATTCTAAGAAAGGCTTAAACTAGTTGTTGAAATTTGGGTTTCCAATTCCGAAATCCCACTGGATCCTGCATGATATTTAGCGAGATTAATCCAAAGGGATTGCGAGCAAAATTTCGCGGGATTTCAAATCCAGCTAATTTTTTTCATTCAAACGTTTTTCCAACGTTTGCCCTTCATAAAACGATTATTTTTACAAGCTTTATCTGAAGTTTGAATCATCTTCTTCGTATATCTGCAAGAAAAACTCCGCGTCTCATATGATGAACTGTCGGTGTACCATTTAAGAACACAATAAAAGTAGAACTTATTTTTCTGAGAATGAATTGGTATTTTCGTTCGAGGTTTCAGTTTTTATACGTTCAGCGGTTCAGAAAATGCGTATAATTTAAAAACATTTTTGAAAACCATCACTATAATTTAAAATCCAGGAAATTACGCTTTATAAAAAATAGGGAAAGAATATTACAGGTTGGCAAAACCCGCTGGAGTAGCCTGAATGCAATGTTGGAACACTTAACTGTCAGCGTAGGAAATGCTCTCAAAACCTTTAACTTACAAAAAGTGCACTATGATTTTGTCCAAAGAAGAAAGCAATGAAAAACCTGACATCATTTCTATATTCGCACGGCTCTAAAAGAGGCCACAGAAACTTGGATGAAACAAACACAGGATGATTCGCATGACAGTGCAGTACATTAAGCTGCTCAAGTTTTTGAATGTCTTTTTCAAATGAGAGGTTAAATTAGGGAAGTTATCAAAAAACTTTTACTGAGACTACGGCTTGGTGAAACCAAGTATGACTCACCCTTGCTGTAATGAATCAAATGCACTGGTATAATGACAAATGAGGCAGTGAGAAGCAATGGGATGTAAGTGAACATTTTCAAGTTTTGAGCAAAATGCGTTTAAAAACATCCTAGGTAGGCTTTCATTGAAATTTTTTTCTAAATCATGCTGTCAGCAACTACCAGGGCTACTAGTACCATCTCTTGCCCCCAGAGGAGAGGTTCACCTACCATGTGTACTGGTTATCTCCATACTTTTAATTTTGCCACTTACATCCTTTGCTTCTCACTACCTCGAATGTTAATGAAGTCACAAGGGTTATTCTCAATGCAAGTTAAATTGGATACAGCAAAACACATGTCCAATAGACATCGTGACAGAACTTGCAGTTCTTAAGCAAAAACCAAGCATAAGAAAAGAAAAATATACTTCCGAAGGTGATAAAGTTAATGATTATCTTTTGCTTAATGTCCACACAGTTATTTAATCTCAGTAAAACCAACTTCACTGGAGCCACAGCACGTGTGGCATCAAGAGCACTATTTTTTGAGCAAAAATTCTTTCTCATTCCTTACGAGCAAAGCTTTGTTAAGACGCGTTGGACTTTTTTAGGCACATTTTTGCGTACAAAACGATAATTATTGCTAATTGGGATCTGACTTTGTGGTGCTCTAAAATTGGTGTAATGAATTCGAGGAAACTACTAATTCAAGTAACAAAAGCAGTCCTTCCAAAAAAGCAAAACCTTTTCTATTTGACATTAAAGTCAAATTATTTGAAGAATAAAGTCAATCCCGCGAGATCCCGGGATTGGCTCCTTACATTCCCGAAATCCCGCGGGACTGAATTCGCCGCGGGATCAGAAACCCTAGTTGAAACGTGTCGCAACGACGGATGAAAGCTTGTCAGAATGACTCGTAGTGTGTTGTCATTTCGACGCATGTATTACAGCTGCAGCCGCGTGTATTACCAAAAGTTATTCGAAAAAAACTAAAATGTAAAGTAAAATCTTATTTGTTTCGTAATACATCATTATTTGCTAGCTGTTTCGCATCTTTCGGTGTCTGGCTCTGGTCAACATTGCATTTGCGATCATATGTTCCTAAGTGATTTTTGCTTGTAATCGTGTTTTCTACATTCCCTTTATGTTCCTCTTTCTCTTTGTACTCGGCATTCAGGGACACCCAGTCTATAAAAAATAAAAATCTTAAAAACATTCCTGCAGTTGTAAAAACCTAATCTGGCAGTATTGTGAAGGCTACACAGATTCTAATCAAAGCATTAAAACATGTGAGGTTAGGTTTGCCCCTACTACAGTTTAAGATCATTAATAAAACGCTAATTGGTAGAAAATACCAGCAGTGCTTCTGCTGCGCCAACTATTGTCCTCGGAAAGTGCTAAAATTTTCGTTCTTTTATCGTTGTCAACAGGATGAAGAAAACTAAGTCACAGCTCCTGTTTGTCGTGGCGCCTGCGCAGTACAATCTTAAGTGCATGGTAAACATCAGGCGATGTTTCTTTAAGAGCACTCCGGCATTGTCTTGCTGATCTTTTTTTTTTTTAATTAAGTTTTGTAAGTCGCTGAGTTCAGAATTTGTGTGTGTCAGTGTGTGGAAGCAGTTATTGACAAGTTAGATTTATGGAGCATGTAAAAATAATTTGTCCCCTAGTAAACAATTTTTAGGTCCTTCAACCCATTCTTGAGCACTTTCCAGCAGTGTGGTTGAGGGGCGGTTTTCCACCTTTTTATTTTAATACTTTTTAATTTCAACATCTTTCTTATTTGATTAACTCATTATTTTCGAATATGTAAGTTAATATTCGAAAATTGCATATTTGAAAATAATGACCTTAATCTGTCCTTTCTTTATGTGACATTCAGAGATATTTTTAACGCCCTGAAAACGGATTTCATGCAAAATCGGAAGTTCCCATCAAATATTTCGTCAAATGTATTTTCACGATTTAAATAAATTTTTATCATTCCGAAAAGTGGGGGAAAATAAATTGGAGTTTTATTTTAAATTCTAATCGTCAAGTATTTTTTACACTTTGAATTTTTCAAAGTGTACAAAATATTTGTACACTTTGAAAAAGTTCGTATACTTCACTCCTGCCTAATGAATATTATTCCTCAAATGTCAAGGACTATTTTTGCGCGTTGAAAAAAACCTTATATCACTGCATGATCACTGGTTGATATTTCTTACATGGTGGATATTTTTGTCTGCTTCTTCGTTTGTTACTCGATGATTTTATATTCTAATGTCTCTTAGTTGATTATCTGCCTTTCTTTGTAATTGCAATAAAACAAATTCCTACTGCTGTACAGTTTTATTAATATTTAAGAAATGATAAAATTCGATTTTTTTTTTGGGGGGGGGAAGGATTTCTAAATGGCATGAACGCAAACTTTCATAATTTCAAATCTTTCAATACATGGCCTTCCTGGCATATGTCTTACTAAAAAATAACACATGGTGACTTTTATTTTAAAATCATTATTAACTAAAAGATCAAACTTTGCTAAAATCCTAGATATTGCCCACCGAATAAAAAGGTTTTTGTTTCAATTTTCTACAAATTCTTTATTGAAAAATAAATAAATAATAATAATTCCAGCTGCTACACTGCAACCGCAGCCTGTTACCACTTTTTGCCGTGCTCTCTTCAAGCTCTCACGAATCAAAATCTACTTAATGAAAAATTATGAAAGTATTAAGAGAAAGTATTATTAAAGTAATTATGTATGCAAATAAAAGTTTTAAAATTATTTAATTTGAAAGCCCAACTTTTTTTTATGACTTTCTTCATCAAGAGCTTTTTAATTAATCAACCCTGTTTTTTGAAAGCAAAGATAATAAACCTATAAAAACAAATAAAGTGCTATAGAGAGAACATTTTTATTTATATTTTGAGACCATGGCTGAAGTGTTCGGGCAAACTTAACTGATGAAAGAAATATTATTCTGTTTTAAAGAAGAAAAATACAACACGTCTTCCTAATCGTTGATTCTGTGTGTGTGTGTGCGTTTAATCATGTTAGTGTTAGTACTGTAATGTTCATCTGTTAAAATATGTTTTAGATTGATGTAATAATATCAAAGCCATCCAACACGAAAATAATCCAAAATCATACAAAGCAGTTTTGACAGAGCACAAACGATCTGACAACAAAATGATAACTAGAATTAACTGGTCTTTCATCTTTCAAATGTTGTTACTTGCTCTATTTGCTTCACTGTAGTGTGGCTCTAATAACAATTGAGCTGATGTGTGCATCACATGACTTCCTTTTACTCCAATTTAATGTCTTTTTCTCATTATTGGCAGTTTTAATGTGTTTCAATAGTTTACTCTCTAAATATCACCAACAGTGGCCGAATTAAAACCAGAGTTAAAACAAAACAAAAAAAAATCGCCAAATTTGTCGCTAAGTGGGCGACAAAACTTGGCTACCAAAATACTGGCGATATATCGCCAAGTGTCCGCCAAATTATAACACACTTGAGTTTACATCGAAATTAACAATGCTTTCCCCCCAAAAAGGGGGCAAAAGACCCCCTTTGGAGCATCCGAATGCAACAAAAAAGGGAGGTACACAACTAGATCCCACTAGGAGTCTACGTACCAAATTTCAACTTTCTAGGACATTCCGTTCTTGTGTTATGAGACATACATACGTACATACAGACGTCTCGAGAAAACTCGTTGTAATTAACTCGGGGATCGTCAAAATGGATATTTCGGGTGTCTGTACGTTCCTAGGCGTGGAATCCACGTGTGGTCGGGTTGAAAAATAAACTCAACATTCATTCGGGGGTGAGCAAAATGGAAATTAAGATCGATTTTTGAGTGAAAATTGTTTCGCGAATACAATACTTCCTTTTTTGTAAAAGGAAGTAAAAACCTTTGAGAATTTATTTATATAGTCGAGTCTCGAAAAATCAGCCTAATATGCACCATATTGTGGCCAAGTTTGAAAATGCGGAACAAGATTTTCGCTCTGGAATTTTTCGATCAGCCAGGGTGTGGCCGAGATTTCAGGATGCAACCGGGTCATCTAGTCCCGAGTTTTTGGGACTCCCCTATACTTTTAAAAGAGGAGAAGTTTTTATACTGGCACAACGCTAGTAACCGTTATTGGAAAAGTCAGCCTCAATTCCTCATCGCTGTTTTGAAAAATGAGATTGTTTTTTAATCCTTTGCAAGTCAGAAGCCAACTGATCAGAACCCGACTGTACCCAATTTTTGTTTTTTGATCGATTATTTACACATAAAGTTGACCCTAATTGAGAGTGATTGGAAAATGAGCATATTTTTTTTCGGACACGTCTCGTTGTTTTTAGATTTTCTTCGAATTTGCTTTTCTACTTCATCTTACTTCTGGTAAAATTCGTCGTAGTTCATTTTTGATCAGGGGTGCCCCGATGGGAAGTCACTGACCTTCCAAAAATTTCCTTATTCAGCAGAGTTTGTCTGACAATTCGCCAAAATTTGGAGTTTTATTCGGAAAAATTATCCTCATTCGTCAAAGTTTGGAGTTCCATTCGGCAAATAGAGAATTTCCGCCCTCCCTAAAAAGTAAGCTAGGGGGCGCCCCTGTTTGTGATTGATACTCTCATTCACTGAAAATGCAGACATTTTGCGTGGACTCCTAAAAACATATATCCATTTCTTCTAAAACAAAAATGAAGGAACGAAATAATTACCTATGTCCGAAGTTATTGAGAAAAAGGTAAACACTGAGCATTTCATAGAGGTAATTGGGTGTCCAAAAAAAAAAAAAAATCTTTAGCGTGGAATTATCGGCAGCACTTTACGATCGCAAGTCACGAACTATTGGGTTTGAAGAAGTCAAGAAAAAGTTACAGCTTAAACGGGAAATAATGCGTGCATTTATTTTCGATACACGTGTCTGCTCGTAGTTCTCAGGGCACGTGCTGTGTTCGGGGTAGTGGTATTGAGAGCCATTTATAGAAGCGACCAAGCGTTTAGAATCCTCTCTGTCCGCGCGCAATATGGCTGGCTCAGCTGCCAAAACAGCGAGCAGTTCCCGTTCTTTACGGCCTGCTATTCTAGCGGATTCCATGCAGTCTCAGTCTGTCACTCGGTGACGTAAGTTCGGGGGACAAGAGTTATGTCTGCAACCTTCAGAAATTGTCTTTTTACCGAAATAGGATGAATTTGATCCAATCAGAAGGGAGAAATGTTGAAGATTCACTTTTGAGCAAATTTCGCGGTGACAGACGCATCAGTTTTTATGCAAAACACCCTTCAGACTCCAAATACGTTAGATCCTTGCAAAATAATTGCCAAATATGTCAGATTCAAGCTGAAGAAATTGGAAAGGGAAATTTTCGATTTACCGAATTATGAAATTCTAAGTTCTACCAAATGATAATTTCTGAGCATTAACACATACTTACATCAGGGGAAAACATCCTCCCAAAGGCAATAGCACCCTCCTTCTCTAAACATCCAGATTTCTTCCGGACAGTCTGGATTTCATACTCTAGTTCGGATTGATTTTCAAACTTGCAAAATATCCGTACTTTGAAGATTAGGGGAAATCGGGTGTAGTTAATACACATTTTATGTTTTGATTTTTCTAATTTTTGTTTTAATTGTTACGTACCAAAATAAAATTTCATGCACTACTATTACTATTTCCCTAACAAATAATAATTTCCTTTGTTAGGACAATTTTTTTCTCATAAAAAAATCTTTAAAATTGTTCTGTAAGTGTATCAACTACAACCAACGTGGGCCAAGTTGATATACCAATGAATAAACTGTTATGTTGACGTAAACAACGAAATGAAGTTTTTGAGCATTGTTTTTGACGAAGACTCTCTCAAAATGTTTGATTTTTTAATTCGAATTAGCTGATAAAGCATGGCCTTTTTCTCCGAAATACGCTCTTTCAAATATTTTAGGAGAAATTTCCTGCATTTGAGTTTTTTAAGAAAAAAACATTGTGAAACACGTTTCCGGGTTATAAAAAAAGATTTTCAATGGGAAAAAATTTGTTTTGGTATGAAGGTGTAAGAGTTTACTTCTTAAATAGTTATATGCCTTAGCACAAAAAGTACAGAAAAAAATTTCATTTTAATATTAAATTGTATTTTATTTTTAAAAAATATTTTTGAGGTATTAAACATAATTTTGAGTAAAGCACAAATGAACCGTTTAAAATTGTATAAAACTCTATAAAATGTAAAAATGACCAAATGTTTTCTTGCCAAGTGCTCTCAAAAGTTGTTCGTCCCTCTTCCCCGCCCCCTCTCTATAGGATGAAGGTATGTTTGTCCGGATTTACTCAATGTAAATTATGGTAACCCTAACAAAATCACGATCTATAATGAAACCATTATGTGACGGGATGATCAATAACGATGATAATATACACTGCTCGACATTGAAAATGCAACAACAAGAAGGAGTGGTCAGAAAGTGATGAAATTTGGAAAAAAGACAGAGACAGCAAGGAATAATAAAGATAGGCAGAATACATAGCGAGAACGGCGTCGGTTCAGTAGGATGTAGATGTAGAATCACCGCGGACAGCAATACACGAAGAAACACGTCTAGGCATACAGTCAATAAGGCTGCGGATGGTGTCCAGAAGGATGGCTCTCCATTCCCTTTCAACCATTTGCCACAGTTTGTCTTCTGAACGAGGCAGGAACAGTCTGCAAACGGCGTCCAATCACATCCCACACATGTTCGATTGGTGACAGGTCAGGAAAGTATGGTGGCCAGGGAAGCATCTGTGTGCCTTGGAGAGCATGTTGGCAGGTGCGAGCACTGTGTGGTCGGGCGTTATCCTGCTCCAAAATTGCATTAGGTAGCCCGTGAAGGTAAGGGATTGCCACCGGCCAAAGCACATTATCCAAGTATCGTTGGGCCGTCATAGTTCCCTGAATACGAACTAGAGGTGATATGGAATTGTACGCAGTTGCGCCCCAAACCATTATGCCACGCTGTTGTGCGGTGGGACGTTCCACAGTTACTGCCGGATTAGATCTGTCTACACGTATGCGGCGACTATCACCGGATAAACAGAAGCGGGATTCATCTGAGAACACGACATTTCGCCATTCTGTCATCCGCGTCGCTCTAGTCCGGCACCATACTAAACGTTGCTGTCTATGTTGTGGCGTTAATGGCAGTCTTCTTAGTGGATGCCGTGATTGAAGACCACTTCACTGTAAAAAAAAATCCGGAAACGTTTCTGAGTATATCGTGCAGCTGTGGTTCATGAAAGTTTCAAAAACGTTTCTGAGTATTTCGGAATCCTCTTTCTGTAATGTCCAGAAACGTGTCTGAGTATTTCGGAATCCTCTTTCTGTAATTTTCAGAAACGTTTCTGAGTATTTCGGAATCCTCTTTCCGTAATTTCCAGAAATGTTTCTGAGTATTCTGTGCAGCTGTGGTTCATGAAAGTTTCGAAAACGTTTCCGAGTATTTCGGAATTCTCCAAGCAATTTTCAAAAACATTTCCGAGAATTTCGGAATCCTTTTTCCGTGATTTTTTCTAAAATATAATTCTTTATTATAGTATTGCATACCATATCAGTTTCAATTCTTTCATATCTAAGAGCAATAATACAAGCAATTTTAGAATCATTCGTGGATTTTTTTAATTTTTTTTTTTTTTTTTTTTTTTTGAATTTCTAATGACAAATAGCATGGTTAACAGCATAACATATGCACAGTTATAAAATTTTGAAAAATTATGAAATAATCTAGTAGTTTCATTCCTAATCACAAAATCGTCGGGGAATTGGAGGGGGGGGGGGGCATTTTCTGAAAAGTGGGGATTGTTTGTTAAACAATCTTAAACTTCAGTTTTTCTCTCAATATTTTCAAGACAAAACTATCAATATATTGTATTTTTAATGCAGAACTTAAAAACATATCTTGTATCAAACTTGATAGCTTTTATCTTCGGATAAAATTTGACAGGACTTACCTACCCTTCGCGTTCCGGAATTCGTTCACCTCAAGTCAATTTCTCTAACGAACAAAGTGTACCGAAAAGTACCAACAGAGAAATTGATGAATTTAAATATGACACCAAGTCCCCCTGCTGGAACCATTCGGGTTGATTCTTCTGTTCTTGCCCTTTTCCAGCTCATCACAAATATAAATACTTATTCAAAATAGGTTACTGATTTTATTTTTACAGTGTGCGCAAAATGCAATATATATTTTATTTATTAAAACATTGAACTCTATTACATGATTATTCCATTTCATATGTACGAGAATCCCCCCCCCCCCACCATAAGAGTGATGGTGCACCCATAAAATGCTATAAAGCGCCCCCCCCCTTAAAAAATCAACCCCCTGAAAATGTCAATGGCACACTCTGCGTGGTGAACGCCCCTCGTCTTCTCCCCATATGTACATTGTTAATAACATAGTTTTTTAAAAATGATCACTTTTAAAACAATGACATGATAAAATAAAATATTACTTTTTATTTTGGCATGCAAATGCAGCTGTTCCAGTTTTGCCACTGACTCATTCCTTTTGACTGTCCTACATTAAACTAGTATGCATGCAGCAGGTACTGTCCTGAGGAAGACAAATTATAGGGACTTGTTTCTTAATTTAGCCGAGGTAAAAAACCCCTACTTTTAATTTAGGTTTAAGCTCTTGTTTATTGCATATAGTTTAGCATATGGTGCGTTTGGCCCAATGTAATGCATATATTAGAGCTTAAACACTCTCTATTTAGTAAGTAGTTTAATATCTTTTGGTCTTTTGACCATATTGATCGAATCTTCCACGGCTGATGAGCTCCGAACTCAACCTTTAAACTTTATTCTAATAATTGCTACTTTTAATTTGCTTTTTCTCATTGCTATTCATTGCTTGTGTATTTCATATATATACAAAAATATATTATTGAGAAATAATTCTTGTTTATTATATTTGAAGCTTCTTTCCCTTAAGGGCAGGTACATTGCAACTAAAATAAATCGTACTAATGAAGCTCTGCTGAGATAAATAATATTTCATGTATAACATAAATTATAAATCAAAGTATCATATACATTATAAATCAAAGTATCATATAAAATAGAGGTCAAATACTTTAATATGTTTTTTTTTTTTTTTTTTGCTTTTTATAAAATTGAGGCTCGTAAAACGAAGTTGCACTTCGTATTTAAAAATAAGTGATATAGCTTCAAATTCAATCTCATGACGATACATTAGCAAGAAAATATAGGACTTTAAAATTATCTTCAGTGAACTCATGCGAGGAACAAAACTTCTACTAAATCCCCTTGATGAGTGTTACTCGCATATGAGTCAGCAGTTGTTTTCATTGCGTGCTTTCACGAGTTTCAGTTTAGATTTGGTGCTGGACTATAAAATTGCTGTGTGAGCTGCGCAGGCGTCGACTCTTACTTTCTTGTTAAACGGGAAGGGTATTTGATAAGAGCAGAAAACTGCTGATGGCGTACGAATCTGTTTATTACGGAAAGCTTTTTTGCATATTCAGAGAGTTTTCCGAGATTTTTTACAGTGTTGCGACCAAACGACGGGAAATGGTTCTGGTTGACACAGGAACATTCGGGTACCTTGCACCTGCTGCAGAATCGAGGAACAAGTGACTTGTGGGTCTGCTACAGCTTGTCGGTGGATGCGTCGGTCCACGCGTTTTGACGTCATTCTCGCTGCCTCAGCACCCCTCAATCTTGCCACATTTCGTTGTTCCAACCATCTTCGGCACAGCCGATGCACCGTGCTCGCATCCATGTGGGTATCAGATGCGATTTGACGTACGGACCAACCTCCCCTTCTCAGTCCGATCACCATACCCCTCGTAAAATCGTCTATCTACTGGAAGTGCCTTCATTGACGGCGGCCTGGCATTTTCTCGTGTTACACGTATCCTCCAAGACAAAAACAAAATTTCTTCGATAATTCTCCAGTCAGAAATAACGACACGAATATTGCCCATTCTGCAAGTTCCTTCCCTCATATCTTACTTCACGTGCGTCGGAGAGCTGCGCATTTCACATCATTTACATAACTCAGTGATGTACGTCTACTCTAAAATTTGCATAAATTTCTGAACACTCCTTCTTGGTGTTGCATATTCAATGTCGAGCAGTGTAAGACGAGTATTGGTAAGAATCACATGGAGACAACAATCACTCAAAACTAGACGAAATTTATTAAGATTTAAGAAATTCAGAAAACAGTTGGCAGAAAATGCTGAATTTTATTTTTTGCTTTAAGCCTTTGTAAAGAAGTTTTAAAAGTTATGTCAACATGATATTAAACATTAAAACAAGTGTACACAAATTTTTTATTTTAAGGTTTTCCGTAGCATTTGACATTTCCTACCCCATGGGCAATTTTCCGTCCCCCAGGCAATGATCCCCCCAAAAATATTTAATATTCTTTTCTGGAAAGTCATCTTTATTGCCAAATTGTGAGCCAGAAGTTATAACAACTTATTTGTAAGTATAAAACTATTCATAGATGTAGTACAACTATATACACCACCGCCATTGAACGTGGAAGGATTGACAATTCTCGAAAGTAAACGGGCAAAAGTTGTTTGCGCCACATAAAAGAAAGACATAATGAGTTCGTCGATTGAAATTTACAGTTGTTTGTTTTGAAATAATTTTCAGAGAGTATTTTCTTATTTAGATTTCACAGTGGATTGTCTATTTTAAATACTCTTTTCAGATGCTTGCCCGTTTACTGGATTGTCTCGTTTGCCTATGGAACCAGTTTCTCGTTCTAGTTAATACTACATCTATGGTTCTACAGGGTTCTACGCGAGGAATACGTTCCAAGACTCCTCGCGTAAGTCGAAATTTCGCGTTGTAGAAAAATGTACGTATACAATTTTTATAGAAATTTACCAAATTCTTTTAGATACTGTTAAACACCCCTTAAACTGCTTTAAAGCATTCCTCAACTAGACATCACAGTTTCTTACATAATGAGCTAAACTTTTAGTGTTTTTTAAAAAAGAAAAAAACGTTTTATTCAACATAAAGTACTTTTTGATGCACAAAATGAATGATCAATGGGAATGCAACAGCCTCTTTCTTTTAATCCACAGTAAGAGCAGCTTCCATTTTCATAATACATATTTGCTTTGCTTAAGACTCTGCAATCTTCAATATTGAAACTAAGTTCTGAGATCTTACAGATATCTTTTTCTTTTGACTTTTAATTGTAGGGTAAAGACCCCAGTAATTGGCACTTTAAGAGTTTGTCCTTAAACTTACCTCTGTTTTCACACAGTACTTAGGAAAAAAAAACTCTCTTGCAAATATTTTTGTCTCAAAGAGTGCACATCTGTGCATCTATTTGGTTCACTAAAATCAAAAATATTTGAATCGATACTTTTATAAAAATATGTCTATAAAAAGTTACCAAAATCCCCAGTAATTGGCACCTGATACCCCAGTGTATGACACCTTGTGATCCAGTAATTGGCACATGTTAATAGAACTGGAAAATCACTTTATTTTTTACTTTTAAATTACAAATTTTATCATCATAAGAAACATGAGTAATGATAATGTAAAGTAGTTAATCTTTACTAATAATAAAGCAGAAAGTCTCTCTGTCTGGATCTCTGTCTGTCAGGATCTCTCTCTGTCCGGATCTCTGTCTGTCAGGATCACTGTGACGCGCATAGCGCCTAGACCGTTCCACCGATTTTCATGAAATTTGGCACAAAGTTAGTTTGTAGCATGGGGGTGTGCACCACGAAGCGATTTTTCAAAAATTCGATTTTGTTCTTTTTCTATTCCAATTTTAAGCCCATTTTTCACATAAATTTGATAATATGGGGAAGAATGTGTTTATCTTTCTTCTTCTATATCTTTACTAATAATAAACCTGGAAGTTTCTCTGTCGGGATCTCTGTCTGTCAGGATCACTGTGACGCGCATAGACCGTTCGGCCGATTTTCATGAAATTTGGCACAAAGTTAGTTTGTAGCATGAGGGTGTGCACCTCGAAGCGATTTTTCGAACAATCGATTTTGTTCTTTTTCTATTCCAATTTTCAGCCCATTTTTCATATAAATTTGATAATATGAGGAAGAATGTGTTTATCTTTCTTCTTCTTTATCTTTACTAATAATAAACCTGGAAGTTTCTCTGTCTGGATCTCCCTCTGTCCGGATTTCTGTCTGTCTGTCAGTATCTCTGTGACGCGCATAGCGCCTAGACCGTTCGACCGATTTTACATGAAATTTGGCACAAAATTAGTTTGTAGCATGGGGGTGTGCACTTCGAAGCGATTTTTCGAAAATTCGATGAAGTTCTTTTCCTTTTCCAATTTTAAGAACAAAATTATCATAAGATGGACGAGTAAATTACGAAATTATCATAACGTGGAACCAGGGCCGTCCGAAGAGCTGACGGTACCCGGGGCGAAAGTTTCCTGGCGTTCCCCCCCCCCCTCCTTTGTTTTTACTTGTACCAACTTAATACCAGCTTTCATATATGTTATAAACAAAGATGTTATTCTTTTGCATAAAATACTTATAAGTTTTAGGGAGAAACCCACAAATACTGAACAACATCGAAAATCGCTCAGAATATCGTTTCTGGAGCTCTAATTTCGAAAAATCTACTGCCCTAATATTACAAAATATGGCCTTACAAATTGCATTTTAAGACTTGAGTTAAAGAAAATATTCGTGCAAATGTCCTCATGTCGCCTTTTTTTAATATCACAAGCAATGGGTTTTTTAAACGATACTTACAAAAAATTTAAGTTGAATAGCCCTTGAATGTAAAACACTGCTTAAATTTTTTGAACCATTATTTTGAACAATTTTCCTAGAAAATGCTAAAGTTCCTCTTATCCATAAAATCTTCAAAGTTAGTCTAAAATTGCGTTTATGAAACTTCAATTTCGAAAACTCACAGGGGGAGAAGGAAGGAACGAGTATTCAAAGAAATAGTCAATCGGAAAGAGCCTCTAAGCTCCCTCCTTTAACGTAACGTGAATAAACATGGCCTACAATCGCGTTTTTAAGGCTGAAATTGCGTTTTTAAAACTAAAAGTTTAAATTTTTGACCGAACAGCTTTTGACTTTTTTCATATCCGATCAAAAAGAAAATTCTTTTTGTTTCTTGAATGTACTCCCTTAAAACTTTTTTATGGTTACGTCACTGCACGCAGGAGCAGAATTCAAGCAAATTTGGTGAGAACTAGACAAAGGAGAAGTGCCTTTTGATTGATTCTAAATAGTTAAACTCTCAGAAATTGTATCTGCTTCAATGATACAAAGGAAACGAATGTCTTGGAGACTTAAGAGAGAGGAATATTTTTGGGCCCTAGGAAAAAATAGAGAATCATTGCAATAATTCTTTATTTTGTGTGTCTATGATTGTTTATCTATGATACACGAAATGAGGGGGCGCCGCAAGGCTCCCCTCGTGAAATTGTCGTTTTCGTGTTAATGTCGTCGTGCTCCGACAAAACGAGGGGCGCCTTGCGGCGCCCCCTCATTTCGTGGCGCCCGGGGCGATTGTCCCGCTCGCCCTCCCCTACAGCCCTGCGTGGAACCGTAACATGGGTACAAGCCAATTGGAGAGAAAATTCGCCACACAGGCGAACCAAAAGACCTTTTAATTTTTCTATTACGGGCAAAGCCGTGCGGGTACCACTAGTTTTATACAAATTAATGCTAAATCACTCTTCTTCATGCTGGAAAAGTATTTTAGAGAAATAAAAACATAAATTTGGAATGTTCCATGGAAAAGATATTGAAATTAATGCTGTTTCATCCTTCGGTTTACAGTTTTGATTTTACGAATTCTACCAAGTTAGGTTTGCCCAAAGTATAGTTAAAAACTCATATAACATACTTTTTTGCATAAGTTTTCCTCTTTTTTATTTATCAAATGCAACAAGTCGGTTTTCTTTCTCCTGAAAAAACACCCGCTGCAGGCGGCATTGAGATACCGTTGGTGGCGAATAGGGGTTAACGAGCGAATCGAGCAAAGGACGGAACCCCCAGTATAAAATTAATTACTGACTAACTTTCATTCGGGTTTTTTTTTTCTGGTGAAAGTCACTCCAATTGACAAAAAGCCGCAACTTCAAAAATTGATGATTTTGATGCGTTTTTTTTGACAATTACTGTACAAAAGCTATCGATTTCAATTTCCGCTTTATCATATTCGTAATCTACGCAAAAAACTGATGATAATGACACCTCACTCAGCTTTATCGCGGAAATGACGCTATTTCCACAGTACTTGGCACACATGCCAATTACTGGGGACTAGCAAAATTGAAGCACCAGTAAATGGCACCCATCATTATTTTAAAATTCCAAATAGGGACGAAAATATACTTCTACACAATTAAAGTAACACCTTTCAACTAAACAAAACTTTTGACAACGAAGATTTAAAATATATTTTAAGTCAGATTTTAACGGATTTATGTGCATGCTTCCTTTAAGCCAGAAAAGAAGCTTTTGCAACAAAAATGGCTGATTTGACACAAGCCACAATTGTTTCTCTTTCCTACGAACTGCTGTCATTTAGTAACATGAATTGAAGTTATAATCTTTAAAATTAATGTACATTCAGTTGGTATATAGCCTTCTTTTTAAAAAAAATTGGATCCGAGTCTTTTTTAGGACATTTTTATTGGAAGTGCCAATTACTGGTGCCGTGCCAATTACTGGGGATGTTACCCTACGTCTAGAAGATTCACTCATACTTATTGTTGTGCTACCGTCGACGTTTTGTAGTTCAAACCTATCTAGAATCTTGATCCCCTCCCCCAAAGTTTCTGCCAAAAGGGCAGAAACTTTCTTTTTCCTCCCATTTTCAAACTTTGGATGAAACAGCGCACTAAAAGGTATCATTATATTTCATCAACTTTAATAATTAGAAAAAAAAATAAATAAATGAAAGAAGCTGAGTGGTTATTTGATGCACTAACAATGCGATGCGTAGACTAGTTTAGTGTGAGAACTTTCGCTGTCAGTGATGGTAAAGAGAAATAATAACACTTCACGAAATCAATATTTAGTAGCCAATAACAAAGCCGGTAAGCTTCCAAAAAATTCGTATTGTCGACGAGGAATTCGCGTTAGCTCTAAAATTCGTTGCTCGTGAAAAATTCGCGTTATAGCCCTTTCGCGTAAGTCGAATCGCGTTGTAGTGGGAGTCGACTGTATTGCTCTTCTCAAAGTAAACAATGAGTTATGATTGGTCGAGACTGCTTTCGCACATTAATGTATACATTAGGCCTCATTAAATTATGATATAAAAAAGGCAAAAAAAAAAATTTAAAAAAATCGGTAAATTGCAGAATAAAAATAATTAAAAATATTAAATGCTTCTTGCCTTGAAAAATTTGGACATTTGAAACCACTCTAACACATTGGCTCAGGAACATAATTAGCAAATATCAATGCTTAATAATGTCCATTCATGCTTGTGATCAAAAATAATGTTATCTCTCACTTTGACTCAAGACCAGTCTTTCTTCTGATCTTGACAATTTTACGCTTGGCAGATAGCGACAAGTCATCCGATTTGTCACAGAATTTGCCATCGTTTTCTGAGAAGAATATCTACTAAATAGTTATTTATTTGTTTTGTCTCCTTACTAGATAACCATTGCGACATATTGTATGCATTATGAAAGGAAAACTTTGATCCTTTAAGATAAGGCGTTTCAACTTCACAGCATGTATTCGGATCTGCTTCAATAAAGAGACATATTGGGTACTCGCTTCCAAGGAAAGAAGTTTAAATGCAAAAAATATAAATTTCACTCTAAGTATTCAATATTGTAGGAATATCGCCAAGTGACCTTCCTTATATTTGTCAGTTTTCATTCGATCACTTTAAGAGTTAAAAAATCATAAAAGTACACTTTAGATTAGAACTCCATCTACGACAAAAGGAGTCAACTTTCAATTTCAATTCATTTATTTCAATCAGGGAAATATATATTTTTTTACAAATATGCATTTCACATATGAAAGAAAAGAAAAAAAAAAGAAATTACAAACAGAAATATATTTCTCCCTGTCTATTTGAAAATCCCTGATTGAGTAGATGGGAGTCAAGGCTATACAATAGCCTGACTAGCTCCCACCACTCAGAAAAGAGCTTAATTTAGAGCCAGTTTATAACATATGATAAATTAACAACAACTGAATTCATAATCATACAAAGAACACATAAACACAACACAAGTAATGCAATTAAGTTTGTCTAATTTTATAACGGAACCGAGGTATACTATTACGAATATGCTACTTTATCCTTAATTGACTGCAGTAGAATTGAGTATAAATTTTTTTAGCCTATTCTTAAACAAATTTCGATTATTAATGGTTTTTAAACAATTGGGTAAGGTGTTCCACAATGTTGGTCAGTAGGAGTTAATGCCATTAAACAATAGATTTGTTTTTGCATTAATAGGTATAATGTTTTCACGGTTTCTAGTGGGGTAATTATGAACCAATTCACGGATTGTTGCTATTTCTAAATTCAAACCATTTGTTGATAAATCAAAATACCAACATTATATTTATAAATTTATTCCACGATCTTTAAAAAGCTTCTATTACTGGTACCCACAATGTTATCTCTATTAATTATTGTGTGAAATCTTTTTAATAAAATATTTATTCTATTTAGATTATTTTTAGCTGTTACTTTTCATGAACCAACAGCGATTTAACTTCACTAATAGTCACTAAGCTTCGTCTCTAAATTTTTCCTATACCAGGGGCTCCCAAAGTGGGTGCCATGGCAGCCCAGGGTTCCGCAAAAAGAGACGAGGGTGTTGCTAAGAGCCCATGATTTCGATACACTTATATACAATGAAATAGAGATATAGGCTAGGGTGCCGTAAGAAAATTCTAATTCTACAAAGGGTGCCGAGAATCAGAAAAGTTTAGTAGCCCCTGTTCAATAATGTTTTTTCAACGGCTAATATAAATAATTATTTAAAACGAAACGCGTCTGTTAACGTATAAAAAAAATCCTGTTAGTTATCATTAAAAAGATATCAAAATCATTCTCTCAAATATGTTATTCGTTACGTTTTAATTAATTCCAAGCATAGAGGTTTTTCCAGTTAGTAGCAAACTTGTTATATTCTTGCACTGTGTTTCATTAGGTAAATTTCAACATCATAGGAAAAACTAGAGGACCCGGCAGACGTTGTTCTGTTCAAGCTTTGTAAATTGAAAAGTTGAAAAATTTCAATTAACTATCAAGTGTTCGAACCTTTTTGTTGAAAAAAATTAGTAAAAAGAAAATGTTTTAAGCTGCTTGGTGTCAGAATGCGTACATTTATAACAACTTGATTTATTGTTCCTTCATCCATACTCAAAGGATAAAATTCGTCCTGAGATATTTATTGTAAAAAACTAACTACCTATCTAAAACAAACGGCTAATCCCGCTGCAACGTCCCCCATATGAAAAAGAATAAAACAATCGATATCCTTTAGAAAATGATAAAGGTAAAAACAGTTCCTGAATAAGCGAAAACTACTCCCCCCCTCCCCCGCTGTAAAATAAACATTCTTCAACTAACATGACTAAACACTCATCAAAAATCAAAAAAACAATTCTTTACAATTTAAAATATTTAGCCAAATAAATAAAAAATACAATAAATTACATTAACAATAGCTTTAATATGCAATCAAATAATCCCGCAACTCTATTGTTTATGGCCAAAGTCGCCAAGCCACCCCGTTACGTAATCCAGCCGATCAGTGAGCAAAGCGAACTCCGACCAATTAGCGGTACGATCTTTTGAACGAACACTTTTAAATCCCGCTCTCTCGCTGAGCATTTGTCTCACTATCTTTCCTTGCGTACTTGAATGGTATTCATACAGTGCCTAATTTGTTCTTTCCTCCAAAGATAAAAATCTTCCACTTCACTGAGCTTTTGTGTACAGAACTATCCTGTTGTAATTTATCTGGACGAAAATACAATTTGTTTCGTATTTCAACTCCACCGCCTTTTCCTTTTATAATGTACTGATTAGTTTGATAATCCTTAAAGTATTCGTGCCATTGGTGCCAAAACTCGGATGGATTTGTGAGCCGAGAAACAAATGTTGCTAGGCACGGTACTTTTGGTTAGTGAAAGAAACCCGATTTCTTCCAGTAATATACTAACAATCTTTTTACAGTGAAACCTGTGTAAGTTGACCACTTGCGGTGCAGTACTTTGGTTGTCAACTTAGACAGGTGGTCAACTTATAAAGGGTGGTACTGATTTTTTTTTTTTTTTTTTGTCATTTCTTGCATCATGTATTCATTTTTTTGACAAATTCACACTTACTCTTTCTGTTCAACTCACTTTCATTGTTTAACATTACTTTGAAACAATAGTTAAAATGCTATTCAAATATTTTTGTTTTTTATTAAATTAGACACTATAGTTTTAAAAATTCTATATGTGTCAGCTAATTTTTTCTTGCTTTCCCCCTTTTCAATTAATTTTAATATTTCATACTTTTTATCAACCTCAAGTTCAACTAACTTTCTTTTTGAAGCCATTTTATGTAAAACTTATAACACAAAAAGCAACAAGCTGGAATCTCCTAGTTCATGAAGGCTGTTGAAAATGAAAATGTTCTATCTCTTAATCCCTTGCACCAGAAATAAATAACTTGAATCTTAAGCACAATTCCAGTGCTGCCACAAAATATTGCAAGTGGAAGAAAAGACTAAGTACTTTTCTACTGACGACTGTTTTCATTGAACAGAATACAAAAGACTATCTTAAAAAGAACAAAAGAAAAACAACTTTAAACACTATGTCATGCTTGAAAACGTTCGACCGGGAAATGCGGAGCAAGATAACTTTTTTGCGGAGCTGCGGAGTTAAGCTATTTTAGCGGAGCAGTTAGCAATCCTGCACCAAAGCATTAAAATTATTCAGGGAAAGCTTTAAAAATAATAAAAATAAAACAAAATAAAATAATTTTCTTGATTACGATTTTAAAAATAAACCAAGTGGTCAACTTACAAAGGGTTTTTTACAATACTCCAAACCAAATTTGGTGTACATTGGTGGTCAAGATAGAGAGGTGGTCAAGTTACAGAGGTTTTCCTTCATTATATAAGATAGGACTAATTCCGTTCCCGATAAAAGCGGTCAACATAGGCAGGTGGTCAACTTACAAGGGTGGTCAACTTTACAGGTTTTACTGTATTATTATTAGTCTATGCTTACAGTACTTAACTTTAAAATAGTATATCACGGGAACTAAAATCGTTGCTTTCAAGAAATTAAGGCTTCACTCTCTCTCTCTCTCTCTCTCTCTCTCTACGTTTTATCTATTCTTAATTGACGTATCACAGTAGAAAATTTCATTACAAAAAGCAAAATTGGCTTTCTTATTGTCCTTTGGTAACCGGTTAATTTTTTTTTCAGTTCTCGCTCAACAATAGGTTAAAATAATTATTAATCATTTGGGAAATATAACCATCCAATGTTTAAATTAATTAATTAATTGACAAAAACGTTTACGATTCGATCCATCGCGCTTCGAAACCATGCTCGCCACAACTTAATTACACACAAAAAATTTGATCAAAATCGGTCCAGCCGTTTAAAAACCTTATGGTGACAAACGTCCACACAGAAGAAATATATATATATATCAGGATAGGATAAAGTATAATATTCAATTAGAACACAAATGACCACTGTATAAAATTACAGTTTTTTGTAGGTAAAAACTAAGTAAATAAAGTTAGAACAAACCTTGTACCAATATTTGTTTGGCACTTGATTCGAACCAGTTTGGTTTAATGTAGCTTGACTCGAAACCGTGGTCCTGATTGTTCAGCGAAGGTGTTATTGGAAAAGAATGGCAATCATCGCTCAGTTTCTTAAGACCGCCAGCCTTAAATGCTGGTCACAAAAAACCGATTGGTTATCTGGTGTAATCGTTAAAGGCTTAGCTTTCGATAAGCAGTTTCAGCTTCACAAGTCATATAAATGTTGTTACATTTGGCTCCACTGTCTAGCTACCGTAAATTACTTTGGATTTCACAAACGATTTTCTTCCGGTCTTATGAATCTTATTTTTAAAAAATGCAAAGAGCAAGACATTATATATTGGAAAAAAATCAAGTTCATGAAAATTCAATGGATTCAATACATCATTTAAAAAACATGTTTTGTAAGTTCTTAAAAACCTTTCTTAAAAAGAAAAAAAAAAGATTCTTGTGATTGTGTCTGTAAAACTGCTTTTACGGTACGATCATTGACAAGGTAAAAAAGTTTCTGTACAGGTTAGTAGCTGATGACGGAGGTGCATTAAAAGGAATGACGAAACAAATTAAATCGTTCAAGGAAACGGACAGAAACAGCGAATACAAGCTAAATCTTTTCGCAGTGAATTAAAGTTTAAAAAAATAATGTGGAGTTTCTTTTTTTACATACATAATTCTATTTAGGCAGGCCCGTCATTTCAAATTTTTTTTCAGAGCGGTTTAAATACTCGATGTAAATTATACCTAAAACAACTAAAACCATACCCGCTTATATGTCAATATATTAATTTCTTAAAGCCAGGGGAAGAGCCATTTGCCACCTACAGCCCCCCCCCCCCCTTGAATGAAGGGCCTGTATTTTGACAATCAGCGCCCGCGTCTGGCATTGGCATTACTTTCATGTAAATCTGTCAGGATAAACTTTGTAGAATTATAAGCACTGTTAGCGACTGTTTTCTGGCTGACCCCCCACCCTCATTTGTCACTGATTTTCAGCACATTCTTTTGATGCTATAAGTTCCTTCTTCAACTTCCAGCGGTTTTTAGGTTTTTATGCAATCGAAGAGGAATGGAGAAATATTTTTCCTCAAAAATTCCTTTATGGAGCCTAAGAACGTTTCGCGTTGGTAGATGCAATGGATCTATTTCTTGAGATACATAGCGTAGAATTAATCACCAAAATTATAAGTGCAGATATAACTTTCTAACCAAAATTATAAGTGCAAATGTAACTTTCTAATGAAAATTATAAGTGCAAAGGGTCATTCCATAGTGACTAACGTAACATTCGCAGCTGATTTTCAAAGTCCTTTTACTTACACCGGGAGTAAAAATAAATGTGTTTTGGTTTAATATGCAGATCTAAAATTTACAAGGTGACTTTTTTATTTCTACCAAGAATTTGAAGCAAAATAAACGCTAGCAGTCATTTTTTCACAAAAAAAGGCATCGTGACTAACGTAACATTTTTGCAACCCTGAGAAACAATGCTTATGTTACGAGCTAAATTTTTCTGAAACTTATGCAGACATTTAAAGTTGGAGGATATATTTGTAAGAGGTAAACTATCTATTTTTAAAATCGTACTACAGATTTGTTACAGACGAATCTTTTTTGGCCCTAAATGGTACTTTTCCGAAAAACTGTCTGTGACTAACGTAACGTGACTAACGTAACCATCGAATAACAAGCAATGAATGCATATAAAAAACTTTTTATAATTAATTTCTTGCTCTTATATTTCTTGTACACTTTTTAAGAACCTTCTTTGTGTTGTATTATGGTTTTTTTCTTTACTTTTTTTTCTATATTAGTGTAAGAAATTGAATGGAAGGATTCAGTTCAATTAACTCAATTTGAATGTGCGAAAAAAAAAAACAAATAAAAAAAACTGCTTTTACAAACTGAATAACACCATTCTTGGTCTAATTAAATCCTAAATATCTCTCTTTTAAAAAATTAACTTTTTGCAAGTTGGTAGTTTCACTGAATTCTAGTATTCTGCTGATATAAGGTAGGTGCGGGTATTAAGGCCTGTCGGGTAATAAGGCCTAAACAGCGAAAATATAATTTAAAATGGTTGTAGCCGTTCAAAAACGCTATCGTAGATAGTTTACACTCCCAGATGGCTCCTCAAACTGGTCACAACGCCATACTCAGTTGTTTTGACCAGCGAGCCCAGATTCATTTTCAAGGAACGCTTGTAAGACACGAATAATAAAAAATCGTCAGATTGAAATGTAAGTAATTTTTGTAATATCATACTTTTATGCATAGTTTTGCGCTACAGTTATCTGTCTTGAATGCTTCTATCGATATTTCATGTCTGAGTGAAATAATATGATCGAATTATTGTACTTTTTTGTATTTTTTTAAATTTGACGTCAGCGGCTAATAAGGCCTACGAAAGTTGACCGTAGGCCTTATTATACTCCTTTTTTTGTAGCGTAGTTTTTCAGCTGTGCATCTTATTTTGAACCTTTCTCAACATGGTATGAGTGTTTATCAGTAATTGCGGCTGTTTACGACTTGGTTCATTCTTATTTTAGTGCCTACATCACGATGCCTCCCAAACGAGCACTGTGGTCTAATATTGACTTAGTGTCGGCTATCCAAGCAGTAAGAAGAGCTATGCTGAGCTCATATAAAGCAACTGTGAGGTATAATGTTCCCAGGAGAACCATTAGAAATCATCTCCATACCAGAAGTTTGAAAAAAACACTTGGTAGAAAATCTATTCTCACTGATGACCAGGAAGCTGATCTTGTCATCAGAATTTTGAGGTTTGCTGAAGTAGGGTTGCCTGTGACACCACGTATTCTCCGACGCTTGGTTTATAAATTTTGTGAGCTTAATAACATAAAGCATAATTTTAATAAACTTGCTAAAGTTGCTGGTAAAGATTGATTTAAAGCATTTATGAAAAGACACCCGGAAATATTAGACGAAAAACTCAATTTATGAATCCGGTCAGAGCTCAAAAGCCAAACAAATTCATCGTTAATGATCACTTTAACAGACTGAATGAAATTTATGATAATCTGGACTTGAGAAGTCATCCTGAAAGAATATACAACATGGATGAGAAAGGCTGCCGTCTCACAACTCACCACCAGCAGACTGTTTTGGCAAAGAAGGGGACTAAAAGAGCGCCTTTACAGTCTTCGGAACACGCCGAAAGTGTCACAATAGCTGGATGTGTAAATGCACTTGGTACTGCTATACCACCAATGATAATATTTAAAGGCAACGGTTGAAGGCAGAATTATATGACAATTTGCCACCGGGTTCTTTGGTAGAAAAATCTACAAAGGGTTATATGACTAATGAACTTTTAACAGAATTTCTAAAGCACCTATCTAGATTTAAAAGTGCAGGAAAGTCCCTTTTAATATTTGATGGAGCGGCTTGTCACCTAGACTTAACAATCGTTGAAGTCGCCGATTCTCTCGATATATCATTATACTGTTTACCTTCAAACACCACTCATGAACTCCAACCCCTTGATAAAGCCGTCTATCGATCATTTGAACACCACTAGGATGCAGAAGTTTTATCATTTATGGAACAAAACCCACACAAAAAGCTCACCAAGGCACGGTTTAATGTTATTCTTTCAAATGTCTGGTCTAAATGCATAACACATAGTAACATTACAAGCGGCTTTAAAGCCAGTGGTTTGTATCCATTGAATCCACAGGCTATTTCAGAAACAGCTTTTGCTCCGTCTGTATTAACAGAAATTCCAGCTCTCGAAGCTGACAAATTTCAAGAAAAAAATTTGCAACCTCGCACCTCCCTCACGCCAATAACCCCAAGGCCTTCCACATCGACAGCACAAGATGGAATAATTAATAGTACCCCAAACAAACCTCCTGGAACGACGTACGGCATGGTTTACGGTTCTAGTTCGGACGATGAAGAGGACAACACTAGCTCAACTGAAAAAAAAAAAAAGCATTTCAGGAGCTTGTGCGTACTCCAGTGAAAAATACTGAAAAAACATCAATTTTAAGAAGAAAATCTATTAATTATCGAGGAATTAAAGTCACCAAAGAACTGTTTGAAGAATATAGAAAAGAGAAAAAAGCAAAAAATGACGTCAACGCTCAAAGAAAGACGAAAAAAAAAAAAACCGATGCTAATTGACACTGTCACGTTTGTGAGGAGGATAAAATGATTGACATGAGGCCCTGTTCAAAATGCAACAGGTGGTATCATGAGCAATGCGTCGGTTTACAGCCGATGACGAAGATATTTTTGAGTGCCCTGACGGCTGTTAATTTTTTTTTTTGGTTATTTTGAAGATTTTCAGCATGAGTAATGCTTAAGGATATTACAAATGATCTCAATTATCAATGTTAATAGCTTATTTTGATTATTTACGAGTGTTAAAATATTAGGCCTTATTACCCTACCGTAGTATAATAAGGCCTAATTGCAAGGTTTTTTTAAATAATTAAATTTATGTTTGTTTTCGGCAAGAAAGGCCGTTTTCTGTTATTTTCGTGTAGTAATTGAATGGTACTTTAATTAAATTTGCAATTTGCTGATTCGGATCCTTTTCTTTCCATTTTATTCCAAATCTCCCTTAGGTAGGCCTTATTACCCGCACCTACCTTACTAGTTATCGTTATAAGAAACTCCGTAGTACTTTTCAATGGCATATTATTTTTTAAGGTTTACAGATTCATCGAATGAATAGTGTTGTGCATCCTTTTGAATTAAAATGTAATATTGAAAAAAAATATTCGAAAGTTTTATCAGAATGCATTTTAATTCCAGATATCACCGCAAATGTTTGAATTTCTAAATGATCATTCTTGCATTTTCTGAAATATATGACAGCAGCGCTTATTGTCACTGTATCATGTAACATCTTCAAATGTTTTCCAATGAGCAGACGTTACTTCATTTTAATAATAGATGGAGATGTATTTTCTAAAAAATAGAGACGTTTTTCTTTGTTAAGACTGTATTTCTATTATCTTAATTCTTAAGCTTGGATTCTTGTGTTGAATGCACATTCAGCAGAGTGCATTTTGCTTTACTCACTTTTTTTCTTTTTTAATAATTCTTTAAATTGGAAGTATCTTTATAAAGACCTTTAAAAAAGTATTTTTCTAAGTAAACAGAAGGTCTACAATGTAATATTACTGGTATTTTTCACCCTTTATTTTTTTAATCAATATAGAATGCCTACATATTCAAAATTGTTCATGAAAATTTACATTAAATTAAATAAATTTTAAATATTAGCAGTCATTTTCAAAATGTTACGTTAGTCACATGCAAACCGTTACGTTAGTCTCAGCTCAAATGTTACGTTAGTCACACTAATTATTTTACATTTACTAATACTAAAATGAATATTTTGCACTTTTTAAGTAGATATGACACATATGTAAGAAAATAAAAAATGCTGTTTGGTTCAATCATCTGGTTTAGTTTTTAAGCAGAAAATAGTACATTTTTGTGACTAACGTAACGTAAATATTTTCAGTGAAATAACCAAACTAATTAAAAGACTTATCTTATAATGCATGCAAAAAGAACAGTCAATTTTATTGGACCAACATCTATTCATTTAGAATAAACATAGTTCTTTTAAAAATTTGCAAAAATTTTTACATTACACAAGAAAACGTAGACGCATGTTTTTTGCACATGCTAAGCCTTTTCTACAACCTCGCACGTTTTGAGCCAGAAGAAAAACACCGAATGAAATTTTTGCAAACTGTTATTGGATTTATGTACTAGAAAGTATGCTGAATGAAATGATAGGTCACAATTAAGGCTTTGTGGAAAAAAAAATTCTGAGGTTGAGGTTGACATTTCTATGGAATGACCCCAAAGACAACTTTCTAGCCAAAATTATGCGTGCAAATGTAATTTTCTAATCAAAATTATAAGTGCAAAAACGATAACCAAAAAATTAGATACATAGCGTAGATATAATCACCGCAATTATAAGTGCAAATATAACTTTCTAACCAAAATTATAAGTGCAAATGTAACTTTCTAATGAAAATTATAAGTGCAAAGACGACTTTCTAGCTAAAATTATACGTGCAAATGTAACTTTCTAATCAAAATTATAAGTGCAAAGACGACTTTCTAACCAAAAAATTATAAGTGCAAATATAACTTTCTAACCAACACACACACACACACACATTTTAAGTGCAAACATAACTTTCTAACTACTTTCCTAAACAACATATCGCATCCCGGCAACAAAAGTGACACAACTCAAAAAAAAAAAACAGCGTCGAAGAAAATCAAGGTTTTACGCAATTAGTAATTTTAAGTGATGCAGTCTTAAACATTACAATACACTGAAAACCCTTACGGTGTGATATTTATTGGTTAGTTTTTGTTACCAAAATTAATAATGCTTACTTAAAGTTCGAGAATTTTTCTTCTATAATATCATGAAATTTTAATGATATGTCATTATTGATTATATCGTTTTTGCGCAACTACGCACCAGTTATGTAAACTAACTTCTCAAGTTTTGTGGTAAGAAATAGTATTAAATTTAGATCTTAAATCGAGTTAGTACGTTTTTCCAAGATTTCGAGTTGGGTCACTTTCGTTTGCTGGGTGCGATATATCTTCTGAGTTAGAAAAACTATAATTTTTATGCAAATTGTACGTCAATATCGCTTTTTTACTTTATTAGCAAATGCATATCAGAGAGAAAATGTAGATGGCGAAAAATAACAATGAAGAAAAAAGTTCTGAGAGTGGTATTGGGGCTTGCTGTTTCTAAGTAGATTAGATCCATTGTTTAAATTGGAGATTAGAATGAATAATCCCAATGCTGTTCAAAACATTAAAATAAACTTAGTCCGGTTTTGTGAGGTAAACAGCAACTTTAACCTTTATTCTTTGAAATCCAATTTTCTGTAAACATTATTCCCCACAAAGTAATCGAATGAATGTCAGAAATAGATTTGGGCACAAACCCAAAGGAGCAAAGAAGTAGTTCTTTCACATTTTTTCTCAGAACATTTGCACTATTGGGAAAAGAATAAAAGTGTCTCCCAAATCAATGACTGAAGTCAGGTGTTCAAAAAAATTGAACCAATCAACTTTTCTAGAATTTGCTGATCAAAAAGAATAACATTTATATTGATTGGGACTGCTTTTCGTTAAAATTCCATGCTCATTACCGTTGTTGCTCATGTAGCTGGAAGAGTACCAACATTTGTTTAGTGAGGAAATATATGAATCTACAGTAATAGAAGAGTATTAAAGATATCTTACAAGTGCTGGACAAATTATTATACTAAGACTGTTTTAAAAGCAAATTCTTTATTGATTACATAACTATAGACACATTAACGAACAGTGAAATAATTATCTAATATTTAGTATGCATTCCCTTGTTCTTAATGAGCATTTTAAGTCTTTTTGGCATACTTTTCACAAGGTTTACACAATTTCTTAACTTTTTAAAAAAGGAGGTAAAAAATTGTTTATACTCACTATTATATATACTCACATACACATACTCACTAATTACCTAAAACTAACTTTAAATATAACTGAACACACTAATAAAAAGAACTAGTGAACTGTTTTAGCTGATTGAGTTTATGTATGTAGGTAAACAGAGAACATAAACAAAGCAGACAGTGCTGCCACCTGCAAACATTAAATTATGCTAAAATAACGTAATAATCAGTGTACAGTATGTACTTTGACAGTAAAATAAATAGTATTTTAGTACAAATAGTGTACAAAAAACAAAACAAAAAAACTCTTTAGTCTAATAATTTAGCCATCACTGTAATGATTTCAATGATGTTCTAAAGTTTTAAAAAGTCTACAGTGGCTTCCAAAAGTCTTCGTACACCTACGACTTTCAACGAAATAGGCCCCAATCCATTGGTTAGAACTAATATTTCGGAATAGGTATTTAATTATAAGATCTATGATCAATTTTCAACAGAACTACATGAAAGGTTTTTAAAAAATATTAAAACTTAATTTTTAAAAAATCAAAAACCAAAAAGTGCCGGAAATTTTATATCACAAAAGTCTTCGTACACTTTATAAAATGTCTATATATTATTGAATAATCTAACTTTTGATTAAGTTAATAATTAGTAGAATATCATACAGTATTCATAAGACCTTTTAAACGTCTGGGAATAGATTTCATTCTTTTTCTTTCTTTTTTGTGCGTAATTTCTGAGTAAGTGTTCAACCACACTTTAAGTTTTACTGTTTCTAGCTCTATTTTCATTTTAAAGCCCTTTTTTCGTAATCTAGCCTCCAGATATCTCTAAGTACGTTACATTAAGTTAAAATCTGGAGATTGAGGGAGTATTTTTTAAACTTTAGGACAATTTTCGAGGCACTAGACGCAAACGTTGAAAACCGTGTGCTTCTTATCGTTATCTTGATAAAAAACAAAGTTGTTACCAATAACCAAATTATTGGCTAAGAGTTCCAAATTGGTTTTTAAAATATTTAAAGGAACAGAATGATTCATTATTTCATCAAAAAATTCCAAACTACCAAGTCCTGATGCTGATATGCACCCTCACACTAGAACACCTCCACCGTCCTGATTAACTGATCCAAATAAGTTCTTAAGATTAAGTTCCTACTTTTTTCTTCTACTTACAGTTATACAACAATTCAACCAAAAATGTTGAATTAATTTTTACCTGTAAGTAAGACGTGATTCTAAAACGTTTTTAGCTTATTTATAATTGATTTTGCGACGAAAAGCGCAAGCTTTCTGTTTTTTTCACGACCAAGAAAATTTCTGCGGGAAGAGGTCCCATATAATCCAGCTAATCAGAGAACTTGGCGAACAATTTTAGGTGAAAATTAAATGTAAAATGTTTCATTTAACTCTTCAGAAACTTTTACAGCACTCAAATGTGTATTTTTCATAAATTTTTTAACTTTAAATCTCCGATCACGTTTTGTCAACTTTTCCGGTTGACCTTTTCTTACCTTGTTTTCGGTCCGATTCCTTTCTTTAAAGCATTTTATCAAGCACTTTACTATACAAACAAATAAATTAACTAATTTAGAGACATTTCAAACCAATTTACCACTACTGTGGGGAAAAAATTCAAATTTTGAATGGTGTTTGCGGTTTTTTACGAATACCAGCCATCTTACAGTAATAAGCACAATATTAAGGAATAAATAAACAAAAATTTAAAGCCAAATGACTTATAAGTGTCAACACAATGCAAAAATATTAATAAAATGGCATATGATAATTTTAATCATGAATTTATTCGTAAATATTTGAGTGTATGATGACTTTTGTGACGTGTTACTTCTCTGTCTCTTCGTTTTCTGACCCATTTAAAAAAAAAGATCCATCAATATTTTGAAAAAAACCAATGGGTTGTATTTAGAATGACATAGGAATGATGTGAAAAAATATTCGACTTCATATTCGAATTCAGTTTCGAGTTATTTTGGTTTTACTAAAAAATTTCAAAGTGTACGAACACTTTTGGGAGCCACTGTATATTTTCAGCAATCGTTACAAAGTAAATAGGCTTAAGACAAAGTAAGGTTTCATTGCTCACTATAAGGGAGTTGTAGCAACATATATACAGGGTGTTCCGGTTTGACCTGTAAGACCTCTATTTCCGCAACCGTTAGTCCTAGATGCATACTTCCAATTGCAAAAATGTTCAAAGTCAGATGCAGATTTAAAATGTAGAAAGTTTGAAAAAAGAAAAAAAAAAGAGCCAAAAAATATAAAATTTAAAATTTTTTATGCGGACCGTAAGTCCCCTAACTTATATTTAGGGAAATAATCTCCATTTAAAAATAGTACTAACACAAAAAACTTGTCATTTGTGCGACCAAAACTCAAGGAGATATTCGAGTTCAAAGTCTTAAGGGACCGAACAGAATATGAGATTAGAACTTATAGCCTTTCAGAAGAATGACAGGTTGTCGAGGTAAGAAAACAAAGTATTTATATTTTTCATTGCTATTCAAACATAAATACAAATGTTGTACCATGATGCTCAAAAACATACTACAAAAACTCGAACAATTTAAAAAAAAAAATACTCTACCCACACATATCATTTTAAACCCTTGTTTACCACTATATTTTCCCTCTAAAGGTGTTATTGACGGCGATTGTTAAGAGGTTTTTAAGTCACAAAATGCTGCATTTCATATTGATGTGAACATTGATTGTACTAATGACAAACTTTTTGTGTTTTTATTATTTCTCAATGGAGATTATTTCCCTAAATACAAGTTAGGGGACCAGGGCCCGTATAAAAAATCAATTTTGTATTTTTTGACATTTTTCTTTGTTTTTTATTTTGTTTCAATATTTCAATATCATAACTCTGCATCTGGTTTTGAAATTTTTTGCTATTTGAAGTATGCAACTGGGACTAAATAGAGGTCTTGCAGGTTAAACCGGAACACCCTGTATATAGGCAAGGTAAAGTTACTATGTATGGCCGCACCTCCTAATACGGGGTACCCGGGTGCCATTTTTTTTCCATGCATGCATACAACATCTACGGAAAATGTCGGAACTAGCTTTTCTAAGAATTGATGTTTTGTAGTCAGGACTACAAACAGTAGTTCGAGCTGCTTGCTGTTCGTTAGTTTCACAGTTCCAAAAAATTTGTATAGTGCTGCACCGTTTTTAAACGTTGAACGTTGTAATTTCACTAGCCGCCATGGTGGCTAGATTAGCCGTCTTCGGCGGGTTGGTGTCACTTCGTTATATACCACTGGAAAAACATTCGTCTCTTTCTGCTTGATCTTGCTTTGTGCGAATCACTTTCGCTTTCCCAACGGGGAAAATTAGAATGCATTGACGGGAAAGTCAACTAGCAGGGATTCAGAAGGAGATTTCAGAGTCGAAAAATTATGTTTATAGTTAATATCTCTGCTCATTAAAGTTACACAATTACAACACCTTGTCACCAAGAAAATTACGAATCTATCGATATTTGGTTCAATGCTCAGTTTTCTGTCGTTTACCAGGAGTAGCGATGACATGGATAGATAGATAGTCACATACAACAGCATTTATTAATTTTAGATAAGTATTATTTCTTCTGTATGGACGTTAAGCAGGTGCTTTTTTAAAGTATTCCTCGATTTAAAGTGTAATTTGTGCATGTAATTAAGGTAAAGACAAAAGTCAGGTTAAAGTATAGCGCGATATGGAATAGGGCGCAATTTTGAGAAAAATAGACACTATGGGGATGGGGGAAAGGTTCTTTTTCTTCAGAATAAATAAGAAAGGACAGGTGAATCTGAAGCTGAAAGTGGTGTCTTGTGTGTATTGTGCAGTGTCCTTTCCAAATGATCATGGTAGAATTCCAAAGGATTGGGAAGGATTGGGAGAATGTCCCAAAAATGCGTCAAATAGGATCATGGAACACTACTAAAGAAACTAATATTTCTGATAATAATTACAAAGAGTTTTGAAAACGCCCGTTTTTTAATTTTTCATGTTATATCAAGAATTCTTTTTAGCCCGCTGCTAAAAACAAACACTTTTTTTTTTCACCGAAAAGAAATTTTATAGAATATCTTACAATTCTAATTTTATATTAGTTTGTGGCTTTTGACTTCATTGCTCAAAAGTCTTCTTTTGATAAAGTAAGTTATGTGTGATACTAAAAATAAATCAAATGGCTTACTTTTTTATTAAGTGACAACAATAATCAGTAACGCAGTCTAATTAATAAAAAGATACTGATTTATATTTAAATACTACATGAAGAAGTTAAATACTTTAATTTTCACATATACCTCACAAATCGTAGAATTACTGAAGATTTAGTAAATATTCTTAAAGGCATCGTGCATTTTCTCGCATAAGTTGCTATTTTAAAGCCTATAAAGCTAGTGGAAGAGATAAAACCAGAAGCTGTAAATGAAGCAAAATGACAGAAAGTCGCATAAACTCGAATTGAAAAATCAATTTCTACTACACTCATTAGCGGAATTCGACTACAGGTAATTCAATCGAGGAAATCTGTACGCATTACATTCGTTTTATAAACGTCTGCGGCTTCTGGAACAGTAGAGGAAGAAGGTTACATTCAATCGATTCAAGTAGCGCTTATAACCATCCGATAAAATACGTGTTCGACATCTAAAAAAAAAAGACTGCGAGTTACTAAAATAGTGAACATTTCTTCATGGTACATCAGATAAGAAATTTCCAGAAAGGGAAAGTTCATTGACCTACGTGAAATCATGGGTGGTATTGATTTTCCGAATGGAGGTATTACTTTTAATGAAACCAATAATTGAATCAATTATAACATTTTTGATTTTGATTTTCAATGTTGGTTATTGTTTTGATTTTGCACGATTAACTTAACAGCACAATTATTATATATCATTGCGTTGTTGATTAAAATTGTAAACTTAAGACCTAATTTAAGTTTTCCTATAAAGCACACGTAAGTTTTTTATGCATACCGAAGTATGCAAGAAATTTGGAAAATTATTTTTTGATCCCAAAAATAATTTTAAAAAAAAGAAAAAGAAAAGAAAACTAAAGAAAGACCATAAAAAAAAGAAAGAAAAAAAAAAGACCGGCATGAATAATATTTATTTTAGTTGAAGATCAAATTTGATTCGACTTGCTGACAATCACGTGGACATGACGAACGTAAGTGTAAAGAATAAAAATTTGAATTACCAACATGAAAAAAAAAAAAAAAAAGAAAGAAAGAAAGCAAAATTCACACGTAGGAAAAGGTTAAAAGGTTTGCTCTTAGTTAAAAATTTGCAAAACTGTTTAATTTGATTATGTTTGATAGCACAGTAAAACCTGTAAAGTTGACCACCCTTGTAATTTGACCACACCTGTTCAAGTTGACCGGACTATCTTCAGGCACAGAATTAGGTCTTATCATATAATTCAACCTCTATAAGTTGATCACTTGCTTAAGTTGGACTCTAAAGTAGTGCACCACAAAGTGGTCAACTTACACAGGTTTCACTAGAATAGGAACTACCCTTCCCAATAGAATATGAAACTGCAAACGATAATACAGTTAAGGGTTGTCTATAAATGATGTTACCCTTTTTTCCAACATTTTTAACTTTCCCATTGTCACATGTTACGCTATATTTCATAAACACTCTTATTTAAAAAATGCGTGACGTCATACTTCTTGTTACCCCCCCCCCTTCCCCTTGTCCCAAAGTGTCACAACTTCACGAACCCCCTGCCCCCCCAAAAGTGTGACATCATTTCTATACAGCCCCCTTCTACAGTTTTTCAACATATTCGACTATCTTCCTTCTTTGACCCTAAGTGTCACCCTTGTCACGTTATATTAGCGAAGCATGTTGTTAAAAAACATGTTTTTATTTTGAACAAAGTTTGTGTCATTCTTCTTGTTACTCTTACAATTTCACTAACCCCCTCTCCCCTGATGTGACATCATTTGTGAACGACCCTTTAGTACTGCACCATAAGTTCTAAGTAAAGATTGTTATTTAATAGAAATTACACAAAAATAAGCTTTTGAAGATTGTGCCATGAAATCCTCAAAAAATAACTCTAATAGCACCAGAAATAAGATTAATAATTTGATAAATCGATGAATATCTTAGACCATAATTGAGTCTATTGCAAGAATGTCACTTTTTTGTCAAATTGTGTTAATTCCACTAACATTTAAGGTCAGGTGTAGTAGAACAACTAAGCAATATTTATTTTCTATTTTGCTATGTACGAGCTCTGAAATCATGTACAATATTCACACATTTTTAACGTAAACTTTTGATTATACTGTCAAGATTATCAAGTCACTGATAAATTCTTTACAAAATACACTAATAAAAATTTGAACTGTGATTTTTTTGTGCTACATTAATATTCCAAAAAATTGATTACACCACCTGTCGAAAATATCTTCAATCGCAATGAGATAGAATTGAGGGTTGTTTTACGCATAGGCGAATTCGGCCCATGGAGTACGTAACAAATTGTATCTGTCCTACTACCAATCAAAATGACCGTAGTAATATCAATATCAAGGGTGCCTTTGGCGGTCTTATGTAGGGCTGCCGAGAGTCAAGGCGGGTACCTTGTTGGTTTGGTTACTGCGCCGCCCCTATAACATTTTTCGAATTGATACTACTACGATTTCGAGCCGGACACCCTCCAAGGGCCGGGTAGCTAGTTTCTGACTCGGCTGACATGGCCTCTTGTTTGCCCTGGTCTTATTGCAAAAAGATTCTGGCATCAAAATGTTATATAAAATAATAGCTTTTCATTTCTTGGCAAAGATGGGTAAAACCGATTTTCTCGGTTTTGAAGTAAGAAAGAGTCTGAAAAGTTGTTTAAATGAAAAGTTTGGTTGAAGTGTTCTCCCAGATAGTCTCTTTATGTTGCTATATTTAGACCTTGATTCCCTTGGGCCTTAAAGATTTTCTTTGTTTCATATTTTTGAACGAGATGTGTTAGAACATCGTTGCTGGTAAAATTAAAAAATGATATGGCGCAGAACCAGCAATACGACAAATTAGATGATTTCGCAGTTCCTTCCAGGATAAAGACGGGGTCAAATTTATTAAACTGTAACTAGTGCTGCCTATTATATTATTCTTATGGCACTTGAACTGTCAGTGGAAAAGAACTTTAGTACAAAGTGGTTGAGTAAACACTTGAAATAAAGGCTCAGATTAAGATCCTGCGATTGTCTAGACAAGGATTTCAGATAATAAGATTTGCGAATCGGAGAACCATTGCTGAGAACGGGTTCGGATGAAACAAATGCGGTGAAAAATATGCGACTCTGCAGAATCTGTCATAACATTATGACGGTGATTTGATGTCGAGATCCTAAGAGCTGGCATCTCTGACGACAAAAATACTTTTTGTTGACAACTAGGTTTAGCTGTTCTTGAAGTGAGATGGATGAAAAGGGATTTCTTTCAGAAATTTGCTTCTGTTTTCACTATCAATACTATTACTGTAAAAAAATTCAACGGAATGCTTTTGTCATAGCGTGAGAATAATATTATTTCTAAGCTTATTGACTAAAGGGTTATGGTTATTGACAAAGGTTACTGACTAAACATGTCTCAAAAACACCCAGTGTCTTAATTTCTTGACTACCACCAAATTTCAAAGGGGGTGGAGTCTCCTAGTATCTTTTAGGTATTATATGAGTAAACGTGCAGGTTGTTTCAGAACTCTTGGTAAATACTTTAGGAAGTAATGTAAGAGCTCATAGGGAGCATGAAATCATCGCAGAAATACCCTAGTTTATCTTCAATTCAAGACAGTGTAGAAATATACCAAGCAAAGTGATGCAAATTGACTTGCTAAAGTTTTAAATAAAACACGTGCAAAGTTCAAGTCGTAGGTAGGCTTTCATAAAAAGTTTTGCTAAATCAAGCTGTATAGCACCTTTCAGGTCTACTATTCCCATTTTTTGCCACAATACAGATGACAGTTTCTTCTACCATTTGTATTGGATGTCTCTAAGTTTTTAATTTTGACACTTACACCCCTTTAATTGTAGGTACTACTTCAATTCGTCTCAAGTTACTGGAGATTAACGAATTGTGTCTGAATCCTTCAAAAAAAGCCCCTGATTTCTGAAGCTACTAAAAACACTTCACAAAATTAGAATGCTATACTGTCTGACCACGGATTGTATGGAAAGGCAAACATCCGGTTTGCAGGAGGAAATGTACGCATCTATTAGTTTTTAGGGATGTCAGCTTTTGCTGATGTATGTTCACCTCTAAATTGAACAGAGTCTCATTCATGTGAGCGGAACAGCCGCATAAAATTTTTTCCTTTCTCCTTCGTTCGGATAGACTCGTATTACCTGGGCGTTTTCCAATTCCATACAATCCGTGGTTGGACAGTATATGCGTTTACTTTACACACATTGCAGAAAACAAATACTGCTGAAAAGAGCCTCCACGAGTAGTGATGTATACTTTACATCTGCGCAAAAATACCCGTCATTTCTTGGACAACGCTGACTGCGAATGTAACCTTGCAGTTAAGGTCCTCTTCGTACTCGATGAGGCTTCAATGTTTTTAAAAGGTTTATATATAAGGGAACCTAAGGTTGTGACATTATTCGATCTACCACCAATCTGTGCTGCATCGAATGGCGCAAAAATATTTGCCATTTTTTGGCCAACGCTAACGGTAAAAAAAATCTTGCAATGAGGTCCTCTTCGTAGTTGACGAGGCCTTAATGTTTTTAAAAGATTCGGAGAATAGGGGAACCTAGGGTTCTGATATATTTGGATCTACTAACCATAACTTGTGTACAATTGGAACTTCACAGTATAAAGGGTATCTATGTATTTGTGTTTCGAAATGATGCCTTATATAACCTCCACAAGTTTTTCTAAGAACTAGAACTCTAAAACACACCGTGACTGCACATGACAAAAAAAAAGCGAAAACATTAAATTTCTATTAAATTTTTGTTTTTTTACGAAAGTTCTATTTTTTAATAAATTACCTGAAATAATACAGACATGACATCAGTAAAAACCTTTAAATATGAAAAAATCATCTCAAGTTCCCTTTATTGATACCATTTATTTAAATGAGTATTACTTCATATTTTCTTATTTATTTATATAAAAAAGATGATACTGATATTGAAAAAGTGTTTAATCAAAACTGAAAACTTATTTCATCGAACCATAAACTCGATACACACAACTTACTATTTATATTCGCGCATAGTTTTAGTTTATTATTTTTTATGTACTAGCTATTACGTACAGATTTCGGCTCTGTTTAAGTTTTAAATGCAATCTGTCGTCAATCGAAGGGGAAAAAACGAACAATGAGGAAAAAAAATATGCAAAGACACCCCCGCTAGAAGTGAAACTGTTATCTTTCATATTTTATTTTACATTCCGAACTGTCACTTCACCCGCACGTTTTCTCTCATGCCATGCTCTCTTTTTCTTTCTGTGCCTGACTGAGGTATATACTGAGGTATATTCACAACAAAATTGCATATTTCAAGAAAGAAAATAGATTATAAACAGTGAGGAAATGAAACAATACTCGAAATCCAGTTTTAAATTGGGGCCTGAAACAATGTGAAATAATTGTAATTATAAAGTTAATTTTGATAATAAAAGTTAACAAACTAATTTCAAGGCTGAATTCAAGCCATGTGGATAACACTTTTAAACGGATGACTTGAACTTGATTCAGAGCTTAGAATAAAGAAATTTACATAGAGAGGCCCCGCTATAGGAAGAAATTGAAGCCGGAAATAGCACCGCTGTATGGCTGTATCCCAAGATGATTAGCTAATCACTAAATATATTGAGACACATTTTTATTCAAAAGATTCTATCACTGGATCTCAATTGGTAGTTAATTTAAACTTAGATATTATGAAGCACAATTTTGAAATTGCATTAAAACATGAATTAAAATGCAAACCAATCAGCTAGCTACTTAATTCGGACCCCTTGCGAGACGCTATCGTAACTCCGCCCATCTTCGCACCGATGTATAACATAACTCCGGCTTCAATTTTAACTCCTTTTTACCTTAGACGGGGCCTCTCTATGTAAATTACTTAACTCTATAATTCAAAGACATCTTCGAAAACCTGCATTATTTGAAAAGTTTAAAATGAACAAAATTCACAAATATATGCTTGATTAGGTTAAGCCTTGAAATTTAGTGGTTAAATTTATAAACAAAACTAACTTTATAACTACTATTATTTTTCATTGCTTTTGACGACAATTTAAAAACAACTACGTCACTTCCGTCGCAGAAAAAGTTTGAGGATCAGAATTTGAAAGTCTTCGCGTAAAAAGTTTCGCTTCATAAGATTTAAATCAGCCACACTAACGTTGCTTTTCCTCTCAAACCGTGCATATACCATACCAAACATCCATATCGGACCAAAGCATAAAAATTAACATAAATTAATGCTTGATTTAAAAGAGAAAAAAAAGTCGTTCTTCTGATTATGGGGCTTAATTCGTCTGACGAACGATCCTTCTCAGGGCCCAAGGACGACAACATCGTGTTTTTTACTGTCACGGCTGGTGAGATAATCATACCTTGTTTGCTAAAAGTTTCATTTTTTCACTTTTCAAATGCAATTAAGTTATAAGTATCATTTATCCTGAACAGATTTTTTTTTTTTTTTGTAGTTGATGTGAAGCTTAATTTGCATGTGAACTCACTTTAGCTCAACTCTCCTGCCATTTTATTTATTTATATTTCATTTATTTACTTTTACATATTTTATTTAATATTACATTTTTATTTTGTTTTTAATATGTCTTTTTCTTTTTCTTTTCCTTTTTTTTTTTCTGTTCTTTTTTTTTCACCGTCCAACAAGTTTTTATCTCAAAATATTTACGCGTAAGTTCAAGTTCTGAGGAATACAGATGATCGTTCGGATGTTACGATTGGATTTAGAATAAAAATGATTTTGGCAGGAAATTTTTCTAAAAAACGCTGATTTTTTTTTCCAACGAGCTGCTTCTATATGATGGATTGACAATATAGTGTGACTCTGATAACTTTACGCTTGGCCTTGGTCCACTCATTTATGTTTGGATTGAAACAGAAGAAAAAAAATTCTTAGATTAATACAACGCCTATAATCTTTACCTTTACGCTGACCGCGTCGCCGGAATCTTGCTGAACTAAATAAGGAACAGTTCACTTATAGATATTTATACGTGCGACTAGAGTTTTGTCTGTATCATATCATAACACACTCCAGAGTCCCCCGTACCTACCACTATTCGTTTCTTAACCGGTTGGATAGGACCCTGGAGACAGCTCTCTCTCTTTTTTTAACCCAGATCAGAACTGGAGTATCCCCAGAGGTATTGATTCACTACGAGGACTTTGTGATCTCGGTATATTTAACATGCCAAAGTCACCATTAACGAACGCGGAGGATCTTCGACAGACTGGCATCGAACCCGGGACTATTCGGTTGTGAGTTCGACGCCTTTCCTATCAGGCCACCGAGGGCAAGAGCATTGTCGTAACAATGCTCAATTTTATTAATGTCTTTTCCTTAACAGACTGAAATTTCATCTTCAAATATTTGTTTTGAAAGAGTGGATTATTAGCGAACACATTCACTTACTTAAAAAACTGATTTTTATTGCAAAATGGAAAAAGAAGCTTATTTCATGTAAGTGTTGTTTCTGTAAGTCAAACATGGAGGGCAACATGAATACAATATGTAGTTAAACAAGATAGATCGTGTGTCAAGTTAACTTAGTGTTTTTTTTTAGTAAAAAATGGTCTGGACAGCTTATGATGTAATAGACATTAGACGGGCAGCAGACTGCAACGACACGTGCTATGAATTACGTGAAATTGGAAACATTTCCTCGTTTTTCTGGCTACCATTGGTTAAAAATCGAATATTGCTTCACTTTCGAAAAAGGAACCAATTCGTTTCCCCCTTTTCACTGGCTATAGTTAAGTTATTTATGTCTAAAAGTCTGCGTCGACAGAAATATTCTGTCGGTGTCTTTTGTTTGCATTTTTCACTTCGAATAGACGAAAATTATAAAATAAAAACCATGCGACTACACGGCGCACAGTGGAGTATTTGACTGAAAATCCTGGCCAAAACTAGTTTGAAATTTTCACCCTTCTGAAGGCGACATCCTTGTGTGCGTTTGTGCGCTGTACGGCGAAGCTATCCCACTTATAGACATGAAACTTGGTATACAAGTTGTCTGAAATGTCTAATGTTACAATTTGAAACTCGATTTTTAAAATTTGAATTAGAAAATGAAATATTTAATATTTTATCCACGGTTTAGACTTTTGCATGTTTTCGACCGTAAAAACGATCCTAGTAAACGTAGAAAAAAACCCAATGCATCACTAGATAGGAAAAATAATTTTCTTCAAGATTATGGTTTGTTTGAAGTTCTAACGTAATTAACCGAATTTCTAAGAATTTACAAAGGGAGGTCACTTTTTCGACTTTTTTCAATTATTCAATCCATGTAAACTAAAATTCTCGCATCCAATATTCTAATAATGTTATGGCTCTGAAACTTTTTAAGGAAATAATATAAACACCTTACCTTCATTTACAGCGAAAACGGTGAAGTTATGTTCTTTCACTGATTTATAATGAATTTTTTTTCAATGAGTTGAAATAAAAATTTTCAATAATTTTCACTCGATCCGAAATGAATGCCACGGTTGGCTCTTTGCCAATAATGCTTAGACAAGTGATAAGTAAACATGTTCGATGCGAATTGCTGTTTTCCTTTGAAGATATGTAATTAAGTGCACTGTTCGAGGGGGGAAAGAGCAAAAAGCGGTTAAAAAAATCCTAGTATTCTGTACAAAACACTAATTTGAAACCAAAAAAATAATCAATTTTATTATTTTCGTTTGGTTTCAATTATTAAAACCACGAGTTAATCATGCACAAAAAGAATTAAAGACAAGGGTTTCGGGTTTACAAAGAACCTTTTTTCTATTGAAAATAAATAAATAAATAAATGAACTAGGATATTTTAACTGTAAAAACACTCGAAAATGGATATTCAAAAGCTCTTTGTTTTTGAATTGTATATATTGTACTCGTACCTTGGGTCGATCCTTAGTTTTACATCGTGTGATGTGTCCCGCTAAAAATTGTACGAACAAATTTGGAACTAAAATTTTATATAACTTTAATTTCACAATGAGTAGGTAAAATGTCTTAAATATGGATAGCTCGCTAGCGTAGGAACGTTAGGAGACAATTACAATTGTCTCCTAACGCTAGCAAGTGTGTGTGTGGGGGGGGGGGGTATTTCCCCCCTTTTTCTACGTATAAGGGGGAAAGCCCCCCTCCCCCGGCACATTATTTGCAGCAATGAGCTGAAAAAATATAAATATTTATTTATTTTATCTAAAATCTATCTCAATTTTAAGGAAGAGCACATTTTCTTAGCGAGATGACAAAATAATTTAATTTATTAACTCACTAACGTACATGAGAAAATTAATATAACTGAACGCAAACACATGGTTTAGGGGTGCAGTGAATCTCTTTAGCGATGCATATAGGTAAGCGTTTTCGAAATTAATTGGATGATTCTCATTCCATAACTTACATCTTTACACATTGATGAAGCGGTTTCTCATAACCATGAAACTCGTGTCTGAAATTTTATTGTTGTTTGTGCGCTCAAATATGTCGATCTTTTCATTCAGTAGTACTTATGATAACTTTTTTGCAAATTTATTAAATCTTTGTAGGTAAATTTAGTTTAAAATCATGACTTGTCACAAAAAGATCGGATTATGCACTTTTTTTTTAAAAAATCATTTAAAAAAAGGGCAGTTGTAGGCGGAAGATTTTTTTGCTGAAATTAGCACTAGAGACTTTGCCAAATACGATGCAACTTTCAAAACAGCCCGACCAAGCCCGACACCCATTTAAAAAGCTTTCTCTAGTTATAAATTAAGGCGAAAAGCCTTTAAAAATCTCACGTACCAAGTTTTCTTTATTTTTTTCACTAAAAGAAAATAAAAATATTTACTTTGATTTATAATTAGCACTAAGCCCTGACATTTCTTTATACCGTAAAATTGGTTTGGTTCAATTCCATTCATTTAGAAAGCCACAAAAAAATCTACATTGAAACGTAATAATTAAGCTGAAACGTAACAAAAAAGCGAAAATTCTTATAGAAATCTCATCTTTCACCGAGGCTATCAGAAATTGTATGTGACTCAAGTTTTCAAAACAGGTGCCGATCGATGCACCAGTTAGTCAACTATCATGGAATAAATTTTCATAAAAATCGGGTAAATTTTTAATTTTGGACTTTTGGCCAGGATTTTCAGTCAAATACTCCACTGTGCGGCGCGTCGTAATGAATAGTGATGCAAAAGTTTATGTCAGAGCTTCAAAATTGTAAACGAGATAAAAACTGTACTGTTCAAAAAATGAAACTTCGAGAAAGAGAATGAACGCACTTAATTTGTTCTCATAAATATCATTCGTTGTATCGAAGTAATAATTATTAATTAAACTAAGTGAGAGGGAGGACCAGGCCTGCACTATTGTCTATTTGTCTAATGAGTGTCGTGCAACATTTGAAAACAAGTTCTGCTGACGTAAAAAGTAGAGGACCCGACAACATAATATTCTTATTTTAAAGAGCAATTAAACCCATTTTGTAAATTTTTGAATGTAGGTAGGGGAAATTGGGTTCAAAATGAAATAGTTGAGACAACTTTCCTTTTTCAAAATGAACAAATTGAGAGTTTGTTTTGAAAACTACATTACATGAAGAAAGAACAATGTATTTTATAAAGCTATTAATGTCATTAAAGTAAGAAAAAATAACGTAAAAAAACCAAATTGCCGATTACAGCAGACACGTGTTTCGGCGTTACAGGAAACGCCTTTTTCAATGCAAAAAGTATGGAATGAATTGGACACTGGATGAAAAGACATCCGACAAAAGCTTTGTCGGATGTCTTTTCATCCAGCACCAGGCTGTTCAGCACAAAGGTATTTATTTATCTTATTTATATCATTATTTTTATCAGTAAATTTCTGTCTTTTAAAAAAAATAGTGGTTAATTTTCACTTTTCTTTTTGCATGGGACAAATTGAAAAACAAAATATTTTTCTTCCATATATTTTTTAGTTTTTTTTTTTTTAGTGTTCTGAATGAATAAAAAAAGAATGAATGAAAAAGATAATGAAACATTAAATGAATAAATAAGTACATTAATATATGAGAGAAAAAAATACGAATGAATAAAATAGCGAATTAACTAGAAAATCAGTGAATGAATGAATGAAAAAGTGAATTAATGAATTAATCAATGAGTGAAGGAATGTAAATGAAAGAATAAGGGAACGAAATGAACTATTTTACTTTACGCCGCGTGCACTTGACAAATTGTGTAAAACATTTAAAATCAAAACATTCCTAATAATAATTAAATAAGTCCTTCACGGGACATCAGTAGATCTAAATTAATATTTAATGTGTTAATTATGAAAATTTAATCATTTCATATTAACAAAAAATATTTTTGATAGACCACAAAGTATTACAATATGTGTTTGAAAATACTTGCAATTTCGATATGGTGCAATTTTGAAAATTACTAATATTATTATTATTATTTATTTATTTATTTTATTTTTTTTGTTAAATCTTTAGAGCATTTTTTTTTCTTTTTTTGTCTGGAATCAACTGCGTGTTTTAGTCATTAGTTAAAATATTATTAGACAGGTGGCACTACAAACAGTAAAACATTTTAACATTTTCTGATTTTTTTTTTTTTTTTCTGCATTCCCCTACTTATTTAAAATTAATTGTAATGGAACAGATAAAAATCGAGTTGTTATACTGTTAAATCAGAAACATTTTTTATAACATAAATTACTCAATGAGTTGTTGAAAAATATTGCATTTGTAACTGGACTAAGTCATTATTATTTCATGATGATTACTTGCATTAAAGAAGCTTAACTCTCCACAAAGTATATTTCTCCATCCATCCCAATAACAAAAATTACGCTTTCAGTTGACAATCTGAATTATGAGTTACCCCATATCAGATACATTTCAGTCAGTTCATTAAATCTTCACCTGCGTTTTGTTTTATAGCTTTTTCATCGAATAATATATTTTCATTTAAAATGTTAGGATAAAAAACCGTTCCTCGCTTCAAACCTTTAAATCATTCGGGCGAAGGATGGTCTTCATTTAAATAATTCATTTTCCCCCATCTTTGCATGTCATCCATATCTCTTGATGCGTCTGGGTCTGCCAGCTGTTCTCCGTAAATCGACTTTTGGTGACGTTCCGACTGAGCAATCGTCATGAGTGTAGCCTATCTTTGATCTGAAGTGAAGAGAGAGATGAAACATAACAGAAAAGTTGCGAATAGTTCGTCACTGTTTTTTTTGGTACCATCATTTTTTCTGAGAAAAGTTGGTGAGCAGTTTGTGAGTTCAGTTAAATGTCAAAAACCCGAACATCAAAAATCCGAAACTTCAAAAATCCGAGCGCACTCCCATGAACTATTAAAAAACTGCTCGACAATCGCTAAGGAACAGACACATTTCATGAAATGAATAATGACATACAATGATTAAAGAAACAAAACTAAGTATATGTGTAATAGAGATCTGGAGTATTATAGAGAAAGAGTACGGATTTCACCTCATAAAAAATCGAAATTCAGCAAAAAATTACGTTCGACTGAAAAATTTTTATCACAAAAAAAAAATCTTTCTAGGTGAAAGCGAAGGGAGATATTAATCTGTCGGTAAAAAAATATACCAAACAATCACCATCATAACTCAATCACCATCTGGATTTACCAGTGTGAGTGATTACAGTTAGAAGGTCACCTTTATAAACAGAACATTTGCCGTAGAGTAGCGATTCACAAAAGTTTTTCCAACTGTTTCCATTATTTTGATAACTACCTGTATATATAGTCCGTAAATTAAGCAATTTAATTTCAAATGTATCAAAATATAATTATTAGTTGAAATAGGAAATATTCGCAATAATTCGAAGGTTTTTTTTTAACGTATGTTTTACTTGTATGCATTTTTAAAAGCTCCTTGTTTATAAAAATTTCCCAGTACTAAGATTACGTAACGAGTTTTACATACTCAAAAATAGCATCCTCATATATATAATAGCCAGTGATCGGGAAACGCTCCTGGCGTCATCAACAATGAAACTCGCGCCACGGCGTGATAATTTGATAATATGTTTTGGTAATGTTTAAAATGCAGGGAAAAGGCTTTATTGTGGCAAGGCTGAACTGGATCCAGTAACTTAACTGTTTTACTGGCTGTTAACACTGTCATTTCAGGGGAATGAAGAAACGGAACAGTGGTCAACAATGAACGCTATCTACTGGAGTTTAGGGTTAATCCACTGGAGTTAGGGTTAAAATTTCAACTGTCAAAATATCACCAAACAGGCAATTACTTCGTTCAAATGTAGAAGCAATTTTCGCCTGTCATATCTTGACGGGCGATTTGCTAGTGTATCAAAAAAGCTCACGTTAGAGCACGCGCAAGAAAAAAGAAATCTTAAATTTTTTTAAATATTTCTTATTGTGTAGTTGTTACCGTAATGTCGTGGTATTTAATATGCTGCTGTAAATAAAACAAAATGAAGAAAGATAAAGAGACAAAAAAAAATCGACTTTTTTCAAAAATAAAAGTTGCTTTCGCTTAGCACATGCGCACATACGTATACACACTCTGTGGTGGGTTCGGGGGCGGATATGGACCACCATTTTAGGAGGAAGGGGATCATGCTAAAGAATGTATGGTTTTGGGTGCCAAAAATTTCTGAAACTGCTTGGGTGTCAATTAAAGTACCAAATCGGAAAGGCAACTATTAGGGCATAAATGTCACTGATTAATTTCAGGAGCGATGAAAGAAAATACTATTTCAAGCATTTATTCCAAAAAATAATGAATTGAAAATATTATTGCAATTGTTTACATTTTATTCATAAAGTATTCAAGCACAATAGGGGTAGATGATGGGTTTATGGGCCGGGGTCATGACTCCCACAAGCCTTGCCTTGTATCTGATCCTGGTTGGATTCGTTTGGGGGCCCGTCGCAATTCATTTTTAGGGCCCTTTTGTCTAACGTTATCATTTTTTCATGTGTTATTTTGGATCTTCGCCATAATTTCCTGGAGTCCCCTCGTAATTTGAGAAATAGTTAATCCGCCGCGTATGTATTCGCATATTATCTACTTCGGCCTGACTTTGCTCCATAATACCCATGTTCTTTCTTGATTGTTATTATGTAGGGGAGGGTGGCCCAAAGCGGGTAGGTCGCCCAAAGTGGGTAGGCAATCGTATGCCGCCGCATGGTGTGCAAGTTGGGATGCATGCGTGTGTCGTATTTACCAGAACATCCCCGAGTTTCAATCAGTCACAGCGAAGCAGTAGTGAAGCGGCATATTGTAACCAGGCTTAAAATAAGAAAAATTATACATATCTAAAAGATACTGAAGGTATGTAACTTGTAAGTAGTCGAAGATCATTTATTTATTTATTTTTTAATATAAATAATATTACGTTATTCTGACACCATCCACCTTCAAACTACGATGGTCATTTCGTTTGTTTCTTTTTTAAATTTAAGGTTACAGTTATTGAAATAAAAAAGCACCTTTCGGCAAAGCAGGTATAAGATTCATTCCTATATTTATTTATAATTTCTTGACACATGTGCTGACTTAGATTTTCTATGTCAATAGGATAAGTATAACTTTAAAAAGTTATTTTTTATGATTGCAATTAATCAGTCTATTAATTTAATCAGTTATTTCTTTATGCTTTATAAACAAATGCGCTGACTTAGATTTCCAATTTAAGTTTTTTATATATTTGTTTTATAATGGCAATTAGCCATTCAATTAATTTAATCATTTATAACTTCATATTCCATTGGAAAATGTTCCAAATCACAATTAGTTAAGCTTACCCGCTTTAAGTCCCCTGGTAGGGCAAAGCAGGTTTTTCAAGTGTTTGTAATGATGAATAATAATTGGGTTTGAAATAATGCAAAAATCACTTTTTATTCTGAAGTTCAAGAACCCTGCTAGTAAATAAAACCGAAGTTGTTGTGATAAAAATCAAAAACTACAACTTTTGAGCGTTCTGCGTTAACCCCCCCTCCCCTACAATATACATAATTGTATATTTTTCGAGAACGGAAAAAAAGAAAATGAAAGATCTAAGCATAGAAAGTTATCGATGTAATGTAGTTTTGAAAGCATAAGATTTTACTCTTTTTTTTTTTTTTTACTACTAATACTACTACTACTATATTTTGACCTTAGTTCGAAAATTGCATGCTGCATTTGATACTCGAGAAATTTTAAGTTTTCGATCATCTTTCATGTAAAAAACAGCAGCTGGATTTTGAATAAAATCCGTAAAACAAATTGCGAATTTATATTGTTTCAAATGGCAATTTGCTTCAGCGGAAGGGCAAGAACCTTATGGGGCTAAATTTAGAAGCAATAAATCCTTTTGCAGTGAGAAGTGTTTCATCTCCTCAAATTGCAAAAAGGGTCTGATCGATAGCGACATTATTCATCGATTTTGTGTGGGGAAAAAAGTATAATTTGCTTTTCCTAAATGTTGCAAAGCTAAAAAAATATCTTTATCGGGATTCTTAACTGAAAACCTTTTGGGAAGATCAGAGAAATTTAACTCTAACTTTCTCATAAATCGTTATAACATCTATGATTTATTTATTAATGAATAAAACTAGAAAAGGTAAATGATGGATAAAATAAAATACAATAAATAAAACGATAGTTAAGAACTCATTTTAAAATCATTATTTATTGCACCAAAATGTTAAAAAACAAACATATATTTAACCTTAATTGGCTATATGGAACTATAAATAATTTTATTTGATACCTGAAAAATACGTGAGCCACAATAAACAGGATTGCTGCTAACGACCAAACGGCACGACCTTGAGGATCACGGATTTAGACAAAATTCTAGATAGAGGTTCATTCCCACTAGATATGAGCCCAAGTAAGCGGTTAATTCGCAACTCCATAGCTCGAATTCGCTACCTTGCGAGAATAAACAATACTACCGAAAAAAGTAAAACATTCCATTCCACGTGTTTTCTTTGGGGCAAATTACAGGCTCCAGACAGTTTGTGATGTGATGTAATTTCAGAGGAAAAGAAAAGAAAGCTTCCCATAAACACGGTGAAAAATTACTGTCATTCATTTAGCTTCGAAGCAAGTTATAAGTTACGGTGTTTGTTTGTTTTACCTTTTTCATCCGCCATTAGACAGTAACTGCAGCGTCCCCTATAGTTTATTGGAGTTACGAATATAAAACGAAAATAACTAGTTTCATTTGCAAACAATAAACATCCTGTAACTATGTTATTTTGGCATTAAAGTTATTGAAATTAAAGGTAGTGTCCAATTTAAATTTGAGAACCGCTTACTAAAAATTAGTATTCAACGTAAATTATTCAAAGGTAAGTGCACGCAAATGGCTCGTACTGCAGTACAAGAGCAGAAAAAGGGGTAAAAATGGTAATTCTAAAAGAAACTCCATTGCAATTCTGGGTCCAAATTAGCAACTTTGGACCCCCGTTGCAGCCGAACTACACTGTAAAAAAAACTGTAATTTTTGAAGAAGTTATCCGTATTTTTTACAGAAAAAAAACTGTTCGTAATAAAATACAGGATTTCTCTGTTTTTTTGAATCTGGAACCGGTAATACTTTGTTTTTTTTTCGAATCTTCGAAATTTCGCCCGCCTGTTAGGATTTTGGTTCTCGTGCTCGAGTTTTTGATCTTATATTTATTTAAAGCGAGTAAGTCTTAAATCGTTTGCAACTTCCATTTCATTGCATCCTAATAAATATTTTATTATTATGTTTTTTTGTCATCTGTTACTGAGGCATATTCGGAAATGTACCTTTGTATACATGTATTTCGTAGTAGTATAGTAAATATTGAAATGTATTTATGAAAGTATAGTTTCAGTTTTTAATCTTCATAAAATAATAAATCAGCTTGAATAAATAATAAAAATACGGAAGATTTCTGTAAAATAAACGGAAGAAAACTGGCGTCCTGGCTGACAGTTTTTTTCCGTAAATTTTACGGATTATTTTTACAGTATAGGGACTATGCAGTCAAACCGCTTTACCTAGGCTCATACCTAATGGGAATTGACCTATATCTAGGATTTTGTCTAATCCGTGACCCTCAAGGTCGTGCCGTTTGGTAGTAAGTAATATTTCATTAAAAACAACCCTGTTGTAAAAATATCCCCGCCAAGAAAACCTTTAACTTTTGCGCACAAAAAGAAAACCTTCATCCTAAACCCAAAAACCCTCCGCCTTAAAAAGTTATGATATCTAGTTTGCCCGCCAAGTATCTGCCAAACTATCATCCTCCCTCTTCTCTTCTTTCATCACAGCTACTTCTATTCGAACCTCCTCCCGCCTGTGTTTCTGAGGCATGGGAAGAAACGCGTTTTGGATTCCATACTAATGATAATGTTGGAATTTGACGTTTTTTTCGGGCTTTATTTTCAGCCAACAAAAAATAAGCAAGCTTGTACAGTCAAACTCGCTTTTAACAATCGGCAAGGGACCAAGTTAATTGCTCGTTTTAACCGAGTGCTCGCAAAAAAATGAGTTCGTGCCAAAAATCGTAAAAACTAATGCACAATTCCTGTGTGTTTTTCCATGTATTATTTTTGAACAGTAGCAAAGAAGCTGGTTGCTTTGCTTCGCTGTCTTATCACCTCTTGTGTTACTTTATTCGCAAAATACTCGTTGCCCAAAAAACATAGTCATTTGCACCTCAGCTTTGGAAAAAGGGGAAATTTTTCTGCGTAACAAAAGCTGTTATGTTGAGGTTGGTCCCACTCTAAATTTTTCATATTTGTCGTTATCGTCGTCGCTTTCATTATTTTTTGTCATTTCAATAGGTTGAAATTGAGTTACAATATCCCATGAAGTATATCTTGGAACTGGTAACTTTGGAATCAACATACATATTTTCAAATGCATCTCTATTCTTCCAATGAAAACAAAGTTCCGCCATCACTTGTTCTCAGGATTTATGACTCATCACTAACTTTTGGTTTACTTTAGAATGATAAAGGATTTTTTCTAAGAAAGTTGGAGCTGGGTTGGAAATCAATAAAAATTTTGAATCTCAAAATGTTGCTCTCTTAAAGCGGAGTTTGCTCGTCAAAAGCGAGTTATGCTCCCACAGACTTAACATTGTACGAACCAAACCTTTCAGATTTTCTCGCTAAGTCCGGGTTCTCGTTAAATCGGGTTTTTTTTATAAGTGAGCTCGACTGCACAATAAAGCTTGAAAACAATAGATAAGAAAAATGCAAAGAAATGAAAAATTAAAAGATTGCAGATACTTCACTTTTCCTTCCCATGGCACTAATAGGTGCAGCCCCTTTCGTGATAAAACGAGCTGATGTGTGCATCACATGACTTCCTTTTACTCCAATTTAATGTCATTTCCTCATTATTGGCAATTTTAATGTGATTCAATTGTTCACTCTCTAAATTGAAACCAAATTTAAAATTAAAAAAAAAAAAATCGCCAAATTTGTCGCCAAGTTGGCGATCAAAAGACTGGCGTTATATCGCCAAGTGTCCGACAAATTATAACACCACTTCAGTTTACATCGAAATTAACAATGATTTCCCCCCAAAAAGGAGCAAAAGATCCTATTAGAAACACCCGAATGCAACCAAAAGAGGAGGTGCACAACTAGATCCCAGTAGGAGTCTACGTAAAAAATTTCAACTTTCAAAGACATACCGTTCTTGAGTTATGTGACATACATACGCACATATGCATATCCGCACATACATACATACAGAGGTCACGAGAAAACTCGTTGTAATTAACTCGGAAATCGTTAAAATGTATATTTCGCGTACCTATACGTTTTTAGGCATTTATCCACGCGTGGTCGAGTCGAAAAAAAACTCAACATTCATTCGGGGGTGAGTAAAATGGAAATTAAGGTCGATTTTTGAGTGATTTTTTTTTTTTTTTTTTGCGAATACAATACTTCCTTTTTTTGTAAAAGGAAGTAAAAATATAAATGAATAAATATTTTCCAGACATTAGTCCAACCTTTAGAATGAACACTAAAGAAACAAGTACTGACCCATTCTGGAATAATTTGTGTGACTGCTAATTGAGGTAAATAGTAAGATACTGACTGCATTAAAAGCGCTAAAAACGCCTCATTTGTGACAACTCCAATGGCGAGGCAAGAACACTCATTTTCAGAAAATGAATGCATAATAATGCGAAAGAAATTTAAAAACAAAAACTTTATATTGACATTTATTCAGTATACAAGCAACAGTGAATAAAAATAGCAGTAGCAAAAACAAACGTTTTGCAGAAATCGATATCGGAAAAGCGAACGCTTCTCAAAATCGTGAGGGCAAAAACAAACCCTTTACAAAAATCTCGATAGCAAAAACAAAACTTTTAGTACAAAAATTTGAATGTCACACATTTCTGACCCGTGATTTTGTTTAATACATTTGTTTTACCTACTTTTTAAAACGTCTATTTTCAAAAAAAAAGTGGTAAAACGTTTATTTTAATTTTTATTAAAAAAGTAGGTGGCAAGCGGATTTTAGTAACACTCGAACCCCTTTAGAAACACTCGAATGCAACCAAAAGGGGAGGTGCACAGCTAGATCTCACTATTAGTCTACGCACCAAATTTCAACTTTCTAGGACTTATCGTTCTTGAGTTATGCGACATACATACGCACATACATACGTACATACAGACGTCACGAGAAAATTCGTTGTAATTAACTCGGGAATCGTCATTATGGATGTTTAGCGTGTGTATACGTTCTTAGGCATTTATCCATGTGTGGTCGAGTCGAAAAAAAACAAAACTCAATATTCATTCGGGGGTGAGTAAAATGGAAATTAAGGTCGATTTTTGAGTGAAATTTTTTTCGCGAATACAACATTTCCTTTTTTGTAAAAGGAAGTAAAAATAAATTAAGCGGATAGAAGCAAAGCGGAGTAATTGTTTTAATTGAAAATTGGGAGATAACTACTATAAATGACAAAAGAATCCCTATGAGTATATGAGAAATGAAAGATGGTAACATGCTATGTAGGGCCATTCCACAGAAAACGGTCATTTTGTCCCGCACGTAACAACTCATATATTTTTCATCAAAAATAATAATTTCAAAGGGTAATGAACAAAATTATGTTACTTAAAAGGTCACAAACGTATGTGTGATTTCTTATGCAAATATTTCGTTCATTACCTTTAAAAAATGTTACCTTTTAATGAAATACTAGAAAATGTTTTGTGATATTTTGATAGTTGACATTTTAACCCTAACTCCAGTGGATTAACCCTAAACTCCAGTAGATAGCGTTTCCTTTCTACTGGATAGAAGATTTCGTTTCTTCATTCCCCTGAAATGACACAGTCTTACCAGCAAAACAGTTACGTTACCGGATCCAGTTAAGCCTTGTCACAATAAAGCCTTTCCCTGTATGATAAACATTACCAAAACAATTATCAAATTATCATGCCGTGGCTCGAGTTTCATTGCCGATGACCTCAGGAGCGTTACTTGATCATTGGTTATTATATGTATGAGGATAGGAGCTGCCACGTGCGAGAAAAATTGGTGGCTTTTTCGTGGAATGGCTCAAAACATAACTTTTTTTCAACGGTTTAATTTATTATTTCTCAGCAAACGAGATATATTTCCTTCACTTGGGAATTTTAGCTTCCAAAACATGCAATTTGTATCCTCATTGCTATATTAGTAGAGCAAAAATATTAACTAATTCATACAACAAATTACGAGAAGTTGACTTTAGGTGCTCCGCACATGACAAATACAAAATGATAATAATAATAAATAAATAAATAAATAAATAAATAAAATTAAAGTTTCTGTATTACATTTAAAAATTAAAATGGGCTTACTCCTGCTTAATTGAAATATCAAGATGTATAACAAAATGTTGGTGAAGTTATTAAGTCTGATTGTCCCGCACGTAATGGTGGAATGACCCTACAGCAACACCTGGCAAATAATATTTATTTGATTGTTATCAAACAGTGACGAAATTTCTTTAAATAATCAATTGTCGTTTCAATAAAATTTCATCTTCTATTCCTGTACTGACTTGATCGCAAGTCGTATATTAATGGAGTGGCAATAAATAGGTTTTTCATCCACAATTCATTTGGATGTTTTATCAGCCGTTCGTTTGGAAAATACTGCATTGAAAGCATGACTCAAAATTTACTTTTATCGATTTTTAAATGACTAGTTTGAACACGAGTTTCACAGAACCTTTGATTGATCTCAACGAAACCCTAGGGTTTCGCGGAACACAATTTAAGAAACGCTGCTTTACAGTATTAAATATTTTTCGCGCTTTAATAACGAGTTGAAACAGAGCCGGACACATTTTCTTCCATCTAAGACTTCCCTCGTAATGCTTTTTATGATGTTATTTTTTTTAAGTCTAATATGGTTATGGGTGTACCAGATTGCTGCATTTTCTTAGCTTAATTTCATTTTCATGCATTATAAATTTCAAAATCTCTGCATTTGTAAGAAATTAGGAATCAAGTAACCGTAATTGAGCTACTAAGATGTCATTAAGTGGTTTATCAATAGTCTTTCATTTTGCTGCAGTCCCCCCCCCCCTCCTTTTCCAAGTCATTTCAGATCGTCGCGTCAAAAGGAATATTATATATATCAACGCAAAACCTTCCATGTCATAACTTTTGCAATCCCAGACACATGTTTTCATTTAGTGTTATTTCTAGACATTGTGGTGCATTCTGAATTGAGAAAACGTAAACGAACCTGCGTAGGAGAAACTTTCTTCGAAAATGTCAAAAATCGATAAGAGAAACTTCCGCAATAATTTCTTGGTAGGAGGGCAACTACTGTGTTTTATGAGGAACAGTTACAGAATTATAAAAGCGAATTTCGCCAATGGGAAATTTTGTTGGCGAGAGTAGTTTCTAATAAATTACGAAGTCATTACTCTCTGAAGAAGAGACGAAATTTCCGGAGAGTTAATATATTTTCCTTTCTGAAGCATTAAATGAACCAAGAAAGATTCTCTGTTTGTTTCTTTTTAACCCCTTCAGACTTGGTGTCCGGTATACCGGACGTAAACTTTGTACACCTACTAATCACGCAACAATTGATTGAAGTGCTTGATTTTTTTTTTTTTTTTGTGGTTGTCTTTTTACATTCTCCTCATTATTACCTATGAAAGAAATTTTCGTTTTGAGATTGGCAACACTCTCAAATGGGGATCAGGAGTTTATGATAGGTACGCTCGTTGTCCTAATAATTTTGTCAAGTTTTAACAGCGACATTTTTTTAATCATATATATATATTGTATTTTCAAATGTTTTGCATTCTACAATGATTTCTAGCATAAAAAGGCATTTTGTGTATAAATTTCACTGAATTATTTCAGAAATATATTTTTTTTTCTGTAAAATTTTCTGCTGTCCTTAATATTATTCTGACCACCACTGTATTTTGTTTTATTATTGTTTTGAGAGTATTTTACAAGGAAGTTAGTGTGTTGTTTCATGGTTCGTTTTAGGTGAAATATTTATTTCAAAATGTATGTCCGGTATATTGAACATATAACTCTTTTAATTTTTCGTTTAAAAAGTAATTTCTAAATTTCTAAGATTTTCTCTTACAATCTTAGAACTTTGTTATGCTCTTTGCCATAGTACTCTGTCTACCAAATTAAAAAAAAATGTTAATGTAAAATTGCTCTTCCTACACGTTGTAAAATTCTACGCAATATCTATGAATATAAATGACAGAAATTTTATGATGCTGTGAGTGAATTGCAAAGAAAGCGATTTTAAACATTTAGACATTTTATTATTCTGCTTTAACTTTTATTACTTTTAAGGGGTTACAATACCTCTCAAATGCTTTGTATGCTCAAATACTTTTGATCAAACGATCAAAAAAATTTATTTCTTACTTCAAAACTAAACACTAGTCCAAACACAGGGAAAAAGTTTCATTGCTTTAGTTCAAAAATTTAAAAAGTTATGAGTGGTTTTAGGTCATGCTCGCTATGTGTTCTTATGCAAAAGAAAAACTTTAGATTAATTTTTCTTGATGATCGTTTTTTTTTTTTTTAAAGAATCCCTAAGGATTGTTTTCGATTAAAGATATGACTTAAAGTAATACTTTTTGCAATTAGGATACTATATTTAACAAAACTGGTCATTTGATAAGCATTTTATAAATTACTCAAATGTTTAGAGCATGTTATACTTTTAAAAACCAAGTATTTTTGAAAAAAATACGATTTGTTACATAATTAATCACAGGAAATTTTCTAATAAACACAAAAGCAAATGAATGCACAGATTTTTAGAGATGATGATTATGATAATTTTGCAAAAAACATTTTTTATATTAATTTAAAAACAAAAAGCCTTAAGAATTTTAAAAAATATAAATTTTCCCAAATTTTTTTATTTTTTTAAAAAAAGTAAGCAGTATTTTAAATTTTTTAAAATAAATTATTGATTACAAAATAATTAAGCGTGTTATGGTTTCAACGAAAAATAGAATTTACTTAAATTTAGAAAAAAATATTTGAAAGGTACTGTGACCCCTTAAATTATTTCTTTGCATCCTATTTGGCTCAAAGTTACCCTAAATATCAGGATAACTTTGAACCAGGTTAATCAATAAACTGAAATAGATTTAATAATCTCATTATTTCTTAATTTTGGACACCTTTTCAACACTTTAGGACTGTTTTTTCTGCTTTTTATCAAAAAATACAATAAAACTATCAAAATAGGAGTGAGGCAGCGTAAAGTAAAGGAATTTCGTGTCAAAGTTACTCTAAGTTTACATTTTGAACTCCATCGTCAAAAGTTGTGAGGGAAATATTTGCGCTCTTAAAGTGAAAAGTAAGAGTTTTTGAACTTAAATCTTGCATACAAAATGATATATACAACCTCTGGCAATAAAGTTCGGTGAATAGTCCTGTTACATTAACGTAGATGTAATATTAGCGAAAAGTAACTTACTGTCCTTCAAAATGGTCACTTTATATATTTATGCACCGCTGAGATCTGCTGTCTTGGAAACTTTGTAAGAAGTCTTCTTTTGAGAGTGGAGTTTGAAAGCTCACGTTTCGTTGGATGCCAAGAATGTCGTGAAATCTCTTGCCTTTCAAAGTGAGTTTGAGTCGTGGGACTAGGAAGAAGTCTAGATGATTGAGATCTGGCGAGTTTGGTGAACGCTTCTTTCTGTGTCTTTCCAAGTTTAAAAACTAGTATGTTGTGGCTATCACGAAACTTTCTTCTATATTTTTCTTTTTTTTCTGATCCTTCCCCATGCTTGACGAGGAAGCAATATTCCCAATAAAAACAAAATTACACATGCAAAAACTGAAAGTTATTTTAAAAGCCTTGCTTGAATTAATTACAAATATTTTATTTGTTAACAAACATAAGATGGCAACAGTTAAAAATTTTACATCATTGAGATAATATTTCCGATCATTTCCATACAATTAAAATCACGAGAAATACGCAGACGACAATCTATTACGATTTACAGTGGCTCCCAAAAGTCATCGTACACCTACGACTTTCAACGAAATAGGCCCCAAATCATTGGTTAGAATTAATATTTCGAAATAGGTATTTAATTACAAGATCTATGATCAATTTTTAACAAAACTGCATGAAAAGTTTTTAAAAAATATGAAAACTTAATTTTTTTAAAAATCAAAAATCGAAAAGTGCCGGAAATTTTATCTCACAAAAGTCTTCGTACACTTTATAAAATGTCTATATATTATTGAAAAATCTAACTTTTGATTAAGTTATTAATTAGTAGAATATCGTACAGTATTCATAACACCTTTTAAACGTCTGAGAATAGATTTCATTTTTTTTTTCCCTTTCCTTTTTAGCGTAATTTCTGAGTAAGTATTCTACCTCACTTCGAGTATTACTATTTCTAGCTCTATTTTCGTTTTAAAGCCCTAGTTTCGTAATCTAGCCTCCAGATATCTCTAAATACGTTACATTAAGTTACAATCTGGAGATTGAGGGGGTATTTTCTAAATTTTAGCACAATTTTCGGGGCACTAGACGCAAACGTTGAAAACCGTGTGCTTCTTATCGTTATCTTGATAAAAAAAACAAAGTTGTTTCCAATAACCAAATTTTTGGCTAAGAGTTCAAAATTGGTTTTTAAAATATTTAAAGGAACAGCATTATTCATTATTTCATCAAAAAATTACAAACTACCAAGTCCTGATGCTGATATTCACCCTCACACTAGAACACCTCCACCATCCTGATTAACTGATCCAAATAAGTTCTTAAGATTAAGTTCCTAATTTTTTCTTCTACTTACAGTTATACAACAATTTAACCAAAAATGTTGAATTAATTTTTATCTGTAAGTAAGACATGATTCTATGTTTTTAGCTTATTTATCATTGATTTTGGGACGAAAAGCGTAAGCTTTCTGTTTTTCGCACGACCAAGAAAATTTCTGCGGGAAGAGGTCCCATTTAATCCAGCTAATCAAAGAACTTGGCGAACAATTTTAGGTGAAAATTAAATGTAAAATGTTTCATTTAACTCTGCAGAGACTTTTACAGTACTCAAATGTGTATTTTCCATAAATTTTTTAACTTTACAACTACGATCACGTTTTGTCAACTTCGCCGGTTGACCTTTTCTTACCTTGTTTTCGGTCCGATTCCTTCCTTTAAAATATTTTATCAAGCACTTTACTATACAAACAAATAAATTAACTAATTTAGAGACATTTCAAACCAATTTACCACTACTGTGGGAAAAAAATTCAAATTTTGAATGGCGTTTCCGTTTTTCACGAATACCAGTCATTTTACAGTAATAAGCACAATATTAAGGAATAAATAAACGAAAAATAAAAGCCAAATTACTTATAAGGGTCAAAACAGTGCAAAAATATTAAATAAACGGTATATGATAATTTTAATCATGAATTTCTTCGAAAATATTTGAGTGTACGATGACTTTTGTGGCGTGTTATTTCTCTGTCTCTTCGTTTTCTGACCCATTTCAAAAAGAAGATCCATCAATATTTTGAAAAAAATCAATTGGTTATATTTAGAATGACATAGGAAGGATGTGAAAAAATATTGGACTTTATATTCGAATTCAGTTTTGAGTTATTTTGGTTTTACTAAAAATTTCAAAGTGTACGAACACTTTTGGGACCCACTGTATCTTTCTTATTGTTGCATTAATAAAGTTATTTTTATTCGCAAAAAAAAAAAAAAAAAAAACCTTGGAGCGATTGGTGTCAAAATTGAAGCAAAGCCTGTTTACATATGGATTCACATATATTCCAAATTTCAACCAGAACGTAGCATTACTTCTTGAAATAGGGCACTCACAATGGAAAAAAAAAGAACGGGCGATTGCGCTACCCCCTTTTTAGCTGTTGACACCAAAATAAAATCAGCTTTTATACCCACTAAGGGCTACTTGCCGATAAATTTTTCTTTCATTCCGTTCATTATTTCTTGAGATACAGCAGTCACAATTGACGACAAAAAACGTTCTATAGCTCAACCCCCGTTTGAGTTATTGACACCAAAATTGAATCAGCACCTGTTCCTGTTACTGGCAACATATGGACCAAATTTTGTTTGATTCCGCCTGTTACTTCCTGAGGAATAGCAATCACGCGTAACTCAAAAAACGTCCCATTGCTCCATCCCCCTTGGAGGAATTCGCGCCAAAAACCAATGGGCGCAAGTTCACATAGGGACACATATGTGTACCAAATTTCGTTCGATTTCATGCGGTAGTTTTTGCTGTAGAGCGGCCACAAAAAAATGGTCACACACAGACGTGACACACACACACACACACACATACACACACACATACACACACACACATACACACACACACAAACAGACAGACAGACATTTTCCAAAAATAGTCGAAATGGACTCAGCACACCTAAAAACGTTAGAATCCTTCAAAATTCTAAATTCGAAAATTTGCCCGAATCCAATACTTTCTTCTATATATTAGATATAGAAGAAAGTAATAAAATATTAAATTGATCTTTTGTTCTTTCATTTTCATGTTCTCAGTTAAGAACCAACGCACTAAACAAGAACTTTCTAAAACAAGTCTTACACGGAACACTAGCAACGATCAACGGAACAACGGTCGGTGCAGACGACCAAGACCTGCCGCTACGCAGATGTAGCATTTTGTTTTGCTAGTGTTGCCAGCTCTGTCGTTCTGACTTCATTCACTGAACTTTATTGTCAGAGATTGGATTACAGTAACTACAATAAACATAATAAAAATAAAACACTATTACCTAATACAGAACCGAAATTTCTGCCTGTTTTCCACTAGTATTGTATGTTATGATGAATAAGGGTAGGTTTTCTGTAAGCAGCGCTTAGTTTGCGTGGGAATTTAGCTTCTATATTATATTTCTTTCTCGGTGAAATTTTAGATTAAAAGAAATTTTAGACTATGCATGAAAATAAAAAGTTTATGGCTCCTGCACTTTTTTGGTATAAATGAAGTCCTGATTGTATGTAAGGTAACTACCATGTTTCTCAAAGACCTGATTTTTTTTTTTTTGTAATTTTGTTGCAAAAGATACGCTAGAGCTTTTTTTGATGGGATGTATTGTTTTTTTATGCGCTATTAATGATATTTGATCTTTGCTCTAACAACATATTTACTCGAGTTTAAGACATATATTTATTCAAGTTTAAGAAATATATTTGTTCAAGTTCAATACATTTAATTCCCGTCAGTTATCATGATCTCTCATGAAGTCGATAAAGTCAGCGTAATAATGAAATTCAGATTAAGAAATTGCTGGTGGAGAGCTCCAGAACCCCTACTTCTGACCCAATATTACATTTACAACCCTCCGTGGTCATTTTAGGTCGGGATTGTTTTAAGAATCGAGCTTATGTTAGGAGTACCCAAAAAATCATGCTAGGGCTTAGTTTTTGATTAGGTCTTATTTTTGCGGAAACACGAAAAACGAAAAAAGTTTTTCCAATGCGAAAAAAATGACATCATCAAGTACAATCATCTACTACGTCACACGAAAACGTTTTTTCACAATTTCGTCATTTCATGCCTCGCAAGTCGATCAGTGCGATTGATCGCAAGTTGGCGTCTTTCTGTCTGTCAGAACGGTACTCCTACACTGGGGTTATCGGCGCTCGCTTTGCTCTAATCGTCGCCAAGATGGCGGTCACTGTGCCAACTTTAATGAGGAGAGGGATGTTGCTTTCGGTTTAAAAAGAGAAGAGGTGCTCTTTTTTTAAAACCAATAATAACAGCTGCTCGTTTTCTGACGCTAGAGCAATATCGTCTGTCTTTCACTTCTCTGTGATGTGGCGAAGGTGTTTAAAGAAACTACTGAAATTAATTTTTTTCTTATGAATTGCAAGCTGTGAATGGGAAATGTTGCAAATTTATGGCATAATTTCACTCACAGCCAAGGCTGCGAAGTCTTTGAAAATGTCCAACTCCGACTCCTAGAATTTCAAAGCTTCGACTCCGACTCCTTTTCCTCAAAATCAGTCCTACTCCGACTCTGCAGCTATGTCAGAAATGCAGACTCTGAGGCATGATGACTGACGCCAACTAATAGAATTTAGAAGCCTTAGACTCCCGACTCAGACTCCTTTACCACAAAATCAGTCAGACTCCATGATTCCGACTCCGACTTCACAACCCTGCTCACAGCGTTATTTAGAAGGAATTCTACTGTCACGCATCACTTTCTTGATCAAATCTCATGTGAATTTTTAAATTTTGTTATGAAGGCATCAGTTTCAAAGGAAGCTATCTCATTAGCTACATTCTCAACAGTTAATTTTTAAAACGTAATCTTTGCAGACAGAATATCTGTCTTGTCAATTTTGTTAAATAAAAGCAATTACTTTTTCGTTGAAATGGATACAAACTACAAGGATTGAAATAACAAGGAGAGTTTCTACAAGGCCAAGAAGCCATTCCATATTTCGTATAGTACAATTAGTTATTGATAAAACACCATTAATTATTCAATATTCATAACCAAGCTTGTATCAACTCTTCCTAAGTTTGGATAACATTTAACTCTCATCTGATTTCCTTTTTGTGCAGTTCATTTTATCAACTTAGTGACCGTCTATAGATGATGTCACTCCTGGAGGAGGGAAAGGAGTTCATGAAATTGTGACAGTTTGCAACAAAAGAAGGAGGATGTAACAAGAAACGTGACACTGCACATTTTTTATAACAATTTGTTTATGAAAAATATCATGACAAAGGGGGAGGGGGCAAGGTGAAGTGGGACACTTTCTGACAAAGGGGGGAAGGGGTTAAAAATGCTGGAAAAAAGTGTGCTATCTTTTATGGACAGCCCTTTACATATTCGTTCAGAAATTTCAGACATTGCTTAAATTTTTGAGGAGTCCCAAATAATAATTAATATTTTATATTATGTGTGTAAAATTGTTTCAATTCTTAGTATTGAAATAGATGAAGTAAAAGCATAGAGAACTTTTCTGTCACATTGGATAAGAAATCGTATTAAGTTCGCGATGCATTTCAATTTTATTTTCTTCAATCCTTCCATAGTTTGGTTCTATCAAATTTTATTTATTTACGTTCATAATGACTTTATGATTGATTCGAAATTGGGGAACAGAGATGTACAACTTCGGGAAATTTTGAAGCCGTAGGGGGAAAAAAGTTTTTGTTTTCTAGGAAAAATTGCGAAAAATGGAAATACTGAATTTTTACCAATTAAAATATAGTTTAGTAGTTATATTTTCTTACAAAACTTTAAAAGTGCGAAATATTTATATTCGATCCATCGTTCCTGGTCGTACGAGTTAGTTTAGCTTGGTGCTCTTGTGCGGAGGAGTGAAGTGATGTTTTGGAGGAGAGAGACTGCCGAGGTCCGATGGAGAGCAGCGGCGTTGTGCTCTAGTTCTGACCGGTAGGGTGATTTATTGATACCAGTAGCGCACACAGGAATTTCTCAATGGGGGCGGGGATCTAGGATCGAAGGTCTACCATTCTTATATCATACTCCAACACGCATCCAAACATATTCTTTTAGTTTTATCAATTGTTAGTAATAAAAATTTTTTTTTTTTTTAAATATATTGAATTATTACTTAGCTTTAGTTAAATAAAATAATTTATGGTTAACAAATACTCAACTAAAACACCATCAGGAAGTACAAGAATAAATTTATTTACTTTTCTCATAGTTAAAATTAAAACAGTGAAGCAAAATCATTATTTCATAACCGCACCAAGTGCAAAGCGAGACAGTTTAGGTTAAAACATGTATATTCACCTGCAGTTCGATTTTGTTGGGAAAGAAAGAGAGAAAATAAGTTATATATTTTTTCATTTATTACATCTGAAATCATTGCTACCTTTGCATTACGTGCATAGGATTATAGTCAGTTGAAAAAACTCAAGGACCATGGGAGGGGTCTGAACCCCCTGGACCCTCCCTGTGTGCGCCACTGATTGATGCTATGTCTCATGTTTGTAACATTGTAAAATAGCTTAGTAATTATGCGTAATAAATGCTCTTAAAATTTAATGAAATTAATTTAGTGCATATTTTAATACGAACCATAGTGGATGATGGGCAAACAAGACCCCACACCGCAACACTGTCTATTTTATTTTTCCTTCTTAGGAATATGCTTAAAGCTTTACTAAATTAGCCAGCATTATATTTCTGAGTTTAAAACACCCAAAGTTATCGAAACTAATCCGATCATCATTTGGTAGTTAATTTTGAGAAGGGTGTGATTTTTAAAAATTTTTAAATCAAAATGTATCTACTAAGTGATATTATTGATATAATGGGGTCGTTTCCAATATTTTAAAAGTATTTTTTTCTGAAAGATCATGCTTAAAAACATAGGATCTAACACTTTTTTAAATAATTTGTTTAAGGTTAATATTTTTAAAAAATTACTTAAATCGATGATCTTTCATTGTTTACATTTCTTGCCGATGACATCACAAATGATGAAATGCCATTCTGTGTTGCCATTCACATATCAAAATATTTAATTCGCATCTACACGTGTATTGGCAACGATATGGATGATAGCAAGCGTAGAGCGCAATTTTAATTCGCATCTTGATTATCATAACGTGGAAACGCTGTAGAAAGATGCGCCAAAAAGCATCATTTGTGACGTCATCAAGACCATGCCTTGTTTGAAAAGTTGGACATTTTAAAAAATTAATAAAAAAATAATTGTTGAGAAAATGAAAAAGTTTTCTGGGTCCATATTTTTTATCTATCTATTTTTTTTTTGCTTTCAATAACAGTGACTAAAAGTACCACTTTTGACTGAAAGAAACAACCCCATTCTGTCCTGTGTATAATTTTTCAGTTTTATGAGAGAGAAGTAGCATAAATACTTTGTTATGCAATGAATTATAAGTTCTCTTACAGTTTTCAATATCAATGTTAGTGTTTTCATGTGGGATACTGAACATTAAAAAAAAATATTTAAACAAAAAAGAAAGAAAGAAAAACATTGTACCCAAAATATTATAAATTTCTGAGTACATTATTTTGTGAAAAATAGTTTTCATAGTGTTCAATTTTTCCTGAGTGGAAATAAACCCCTCCGGCGAAAAGCTATTCCCTTCCCCTTGTGGGTTTCCCACAAAAATTTCGGAGTTTTTTCTGGCCATATATATTTCTACCCACATCAAATGAAAATATATTAAAATTTTAACTTAAACATTTACACTAATTGACATTATTTATGCACTAGTTTATTTTGTATACATAAAATTGCAGTGTTAATAAGATAAATATAAAATAATGCCTTAGGTATGCAGGAAAATTAAAATATTTTGCAGCTTACATTATAGAAATTAATGTTTTCATGTGAAATACTTAACATATAAAAATATTATTGCAAAAAAGCATTGGAATATATGTGTTAAAATTTCTGAATACATAATTCTGTGCTAAAATTTAAAATTTCCAATTTCCCCGAGTAGAATTTTACCCCTTCGGAAAAAGCATTTTTTCTCCTAAGTTTCCTTTTTTACTTTCTTCTATATCTAATATATAGAAGAAAGTATTGGATTCGTGCAAATTTTCGAATTTCGAATTTTGACGGATTCGAACGTTTTGAGGTGTGCTGAGTCCATTTCGACCATTTTTGGAAAATGTCTGTCTGTCTGTATGTGTGTGTGTATGTGTGTGTATGTGTGTGTGTATGTGTGTCACGTCTGTGTGTGACCAGTTTTTTGTGGCCGCTCTACAACAAAAACTACCGCATGAAATCGAACGAAATTTGGTACACATATGTGCCCCTATGTGAACTTGTGCCCATTAGTTTTTGGCGCGAATTCCTCCAAGGGGGGTGGAGCAATGGGACGTTTTTCGAGTTACGCGTGCTTGCTATTACTCAGGAAGTAACTGACGGAATCAAACAAAATTTGGTCCATATGTTGGTATTAACAGGAACAGGTGCTGATTCAATTTTGGTGTCAATAACGCAAACGGGGGTTGAGCTATAGAACGTTTTTTGTCGTCAATTGTGACTGCTGTATCTCAAGAAATAATGAACGGAATGAAAGAAAAATTTATCGGCAAGTAGCCCTTAGTGGGTATAAGAACTGATTTTATTTTTGTGTCAACAGCTAAAAAGGGGGGTAGCGCAATCACCCGTTCTTTTTTTCCATTTTGAGTGTCCTATCTCAAGAAGTAATGCTACGTTCTGGTTGAAATTTGGAATATATGTGAATCCATGTGTAAACAGGCTTTGGTTCAATTTTGACGCCGATCGCTCCAAGAGGTGTTGATTTTTTTTTTTTTTTGCGAATAAAAATATTTTTATTAATGCAACAATAAGAAAGATAAATCGTAATAGATTGTCGTCTGCGTATTTCTCGTGATTTTAATTGTATGGAAATGATAGGAAATATTATCTCAATGATTTAAAATTTTTAACTGTTGCCATCTTATGTTTGTTAACAAATAAAATATTTGTAATTAATTCAAGCAAGGCTTTTAAAAAAACTTTCAATTTTCGCTCTTTGCTTTGCTTTTGCAATAATTCAGACATTGGGATAGTCGTCAAGTTTTTGCATGTGTAATTTTGTTTTTGTTGGGAATATTGCTTCCTCGTCAAGCATGGGGAGGGATCAGAAAAAAAAAAAAGAAAAATATAGAAGAAAGTTTCGTGATGGCCACAACATACTAGTTTTTTTCGTCTGTTTTCTATCTAACCTGGGAATAAAGTAAATTTGGAAAAAAAAATTTTGAATTAATGCTGAGTAACAAAAATTCTATCTCAAAGCAACGTCTTTTGCAATCAGATATAAAACGTTCTTTTTAATTGTGCTTTTGTGTTTCATTTCAAAATTACCAACTAATATGAGTAAAAAAATATTGTTTTTTTTTTACTCATTTCATTGTACAAAGTTTTCTGCTGCTTCTTTTTCATATTACCAACTAATATGTTAAACAAAAGCAATATCAATCAATTATTAAAATTATATGAGAAAAAAAATAAAAAATTATTCCTTTGTATAGTACGCTTTCCGCCTCTTGTTGAGTTAAAATATTTGCTTTGGTCAGAAAATTAAAATACTGTCAATCACCTTTTATACGTTTTTGAAGGAACTGTATGAAAAAAGCGTACAAATGAAAAAAAGTATACTAAGTATAGGTTAATGTGTATTACTATTTTTTGCAGGAACCAATTTAAAAAACGTATAATTGATAAAAACGTATAAAAGAGAAACGTATAAACGGTGCTTCACTGTAACTTTGTTTTGAACTAGCTCGCCGTAAGAATAAAGAACACAGAGAAATATGGATTTCTGTATACAAATGTCCATTTATACTTTTTATGGATTGTGTCAGTGTGATTGATTTCATTGCTTTCATCACCACCTAGATCTACAAAAATTATATGGGGTAAAAGGTTCATTGCCCTTTAAAGAAATCTCAATTCTCACCATAGCTTGGCGAGAAGAGAATTAACATATTTTATCTGCGCATTTTGCGTGCTGCCGTGGGTTGCGCATGTGTATCGTTGTTTTTCTTACCATCAGCTATCGGAGGCCGTGAAGCACGTTTTACGTGGCAAGTTGCCTAATTGCCTTCACTGCTACTTCCTTTTTAAATTTCTGTATCAACTGTAAATAATCCATGTAAATTATTCGAAACGCTTCTATAGTTTGAAGTTAGGGCAGTTATTTATTTTTGCGTAAAAGAATATTTAAATGACCTTTATTACTTTCTATTTTGTTTGGTTGAAGATTGATGAAGTGCTTCTTGTTTTACAGTTACATTGCTCATAATTCCTAACTTATTTCTAAACAAAACAGGGACGTTGTTGAGGTGGGGTCTATCTCCCGAAATCTTATCGAATGTAAAAAATAAAAATGTTTTATTATTGTAACTTTTATTTTAGTTTTTATTCATTGTATTATTTTATCTTATTATTATTAGTAGTAATTTTTTATTACTATTTATTCTTCTTGTCATTAATTAATATTCTTTATTATTTTTATTGTTTATTATCATTATTATTAATTATTATTAGTTAATATTATTTATTAATATTCTTTATTACTACTATTATTTATTGTTTATTTTTATTGTTTTTTAATTATTCTTATTATTAATTATTATTATTAGTTAATATCAGTTATTAATATTAGTAATACTATTCTTTATTAATATTGGTTATTATTATTATTATTATTATTATTATTATTAATTTTTTTTTTCCCTTTGTACATTTGAGCTGGCTCCTTCTCTTTTTTTCTGAAATAATATTTTAACAGTTTTCTTTTTCTTGCATAAAGATTTGATAACTTTTGTAACTTAATAACTCTTTTGTGAAAATGCTCCACAACTGATACAAACTAACTGTCAAAAGCGAATTTGGGGTCAAAATTCTCAATTGAGATCCTTTATGTTTGGTTTATTTCATGCATCAGTCTATAAATACTAATTTAATCTTAGAGTATAAAGTTTCCAGTGTTCAAGGTCTGCCTTTTCGTAGTGATGGATGTTATTGCTTCGTTTGCTTCACCGTAATGTACTAGCTAAAATGGACGAACGAAATAGTGGCGTTAAAAGACAAGTTTTAACATTATTTTTCATAATCAATTTCTCTATTCGAAACAGTTAGGGAGATTCACAAATGCAGGAAAAAGTTTTAGAAAATCACAATAAAAAAGTAATTTTCAAAGTATTTTTCGTGTTCTTTTTTTATTATTTATTTATTTATTTACTTATATTTATAATAAGTACTATCAGTCAAAAGATACTCCATCCCCCTTTTTTAACCCCTGCGAGAATGTTTTGCGCAGCGCAGCTCAGATTATTATATTTGTATTAATAACTGTCACTGCAGAACCGCGCCGTCCCTATGTGCAAGGTCTACCGATCCTAGCTCTACCGATCAAAAATGCTCCAAATGAAAGGAAAAATACTGTAACCAAAAAAGTAATTCATAATTATATCTAATGGCGGCGGGGAAATTATACTGCGCATTGAAACAATTATTTCGCATCGCTGAAAATCTAAAGGGTAAAATTATTGACTTGTTGTGTCTAAACATACTATTATGAAAACAAGTGACTTTAATTAATGCATACATTAGCATTTTCCTTCTTAATGTGGAGCTGTGAGTGCTATTTCGGTATGCCTATAGTACACAAGGTGCAAGAAATTCGCTAAATCCCCATCTTGGTTCTTGCGGTGAATATCTTGTATATTATAATTTGTGCAATTATATTCTTTTGTGACGGAGTTCGTCAAACCGAGCAAAGCCCGAAAAAACCTGCCCGGTTTTTTTCGGGCAGGCACATTTGAAAAAATCCTCTATTTCGATAAAGTGGGGATTGCACATTTTTCTACATTTTGAAATTTTCTTCAGAAACTAACTATCGATCAATACGAAGTCCAGAAATAAACATCTTTGCTTTCTGTACAGTATACCAAATATTAGAATTTTAAGCTGCATAATAGCCGTTTCCCATTTTTTAAAGTACTTAATAGACTAAAATAAAAAATAAATATTTCAATCAAATTCCAAGATTTCTTTTTTTTTTTTTATTGTTGGGGAAAATGCTTTTATTAATAAAACTAACCATTTTTTTTTTTTTTTTTTTTTTACAGCAGCTCCCAACAAGGTTTCCAAGAGAAAAAGTCAGATTTCAAAAGCCAATTTCGATCGCCGCCCCTCCCTTACATCCGTCCTTACTCAAAACAACTTCGAGATATGAAGTAAAAACGTACACTGTGTTCCACAGTTTAAAATTTACAGATAGTTTTTCTTTTGAGAAATTAAATCTCAAATGTATTTTTTCCACAATAGAAATTCCAAAGTACACTGAAGAGTATTGTCTAACCACGGATTGTATGGAAAGGCAAACATCCGGTTTACACGCGGAAATGGAAGCATCTATTAGTTTTCAGGGATGTCAGCTTTTGCAGATGTATGTTAGCCTCTAAATTAAGCAGAGTGTCATTCAAATGAGCGCATAAATTTTTTTTCCCCCTCATTCAGATGGAGTCGCCTTAACTGGATGTTTGCCAATTCCATACAATCCGTGGTCAAACAGTAGATCCTGCTGTCATTGATGTTGACCTAAGAGAACTAATTTCTGTTTACAAAATTAAAGCTGTAATCTATGGTGTCCCAAGGTGGACCATGTCCCAAGGTGCCCTACCTTCCCCTACTGGTTATCTCGAAATTTTTCTTTCTGCCACTTACATCCCTTAGCTTCTCACTGCCTCATATACATTGTGTCGTTAAACGTGATATATATATGAAGAAAAAACTAAAAAAACTAAATCTCATTGTATTAATACTACAACTTTTTGAATTCCTATCTTTATTTTTCCTTCAAAAAAAAAAAAAAATCAATTTGAAAGAAACTTGAAGAAAACTATAATTCGGTCAGAATGAAAGCATGAAAAATTTTTACCTTTCCTTCCGTACCTCAAGAGAATGTGACGTCATAAATATTACATCATTATCGACTGAATGCCACGTGTACGTCACCCCATCCTCTCTCAGTTCTCGCTCTCGTAACTATTCAAGGTCTGGCATCGTGCCCGGGGAAGAACAACGAGAAAAATAGATTGTATTTATTCCCTCCTCATCAAATTGCATTCCTTTCGAAGAGGGTTCAAATTTTGTGTACCTCTCCTCGTGAAGGAGACATTTAATAATGCCGAACTTACGTGTTGTGACTCGGCAAACAGGAATGAATCGCAAACTTGAACAGCTCAAACAAAAGTTCGATTTGTAGAAGGAATGAAAAAAAGTTTACAGTTCGTATAAAAATGTTTTGATGAGCAGAATTTAAGAGAAGCTGCAGTTTGTCAGTAAGCAGCTCAATAAACCTTTCATAAAATTTTAAAAAGGATCATATTGAGAGCAGTCTACATTAAAACGTCAAATTACGACCAAAACGTCCCTTTTTTCCAATAAAAATGTCCCCCGCCCCTCATGCAGTTTTTGAATTAATACAGATACATAAATGTTATCTTGAAGTTACAATATCACTGCAAATAAACCTGCACAATTTGGAACACTTTGTTTCAGTAAAAGTGATCCTAATACGTTAATGTGCGCTATGAAGTGTTCTGAATAAGCTCCGTCAGAAGGAAAGTGTTCCGAATGTGTTCTGGATACTGAACCTTTCCGAATGTGTTCTGGATACTGAACCTTGAGTGCCAACACACGAGTCCAGGCAGCAGATGGTTCGTCAACACATTTGAAAACATGTTTGGGCACACTTGTAAAAATCATTGCTTTCTTTGCTGCAATGAGAATGGCTAGATGAAGATTGGTTGGTTGTACTATATACTGTATGTATACACTATTAAATTAAATAACGTTATTTTTAATGTAAATTTTGTTACATTTTTTCAATACCCTCACTCATAAACTTAATTGAAAGAACTTTGTGCTACGAAATTGTGACGCATTTCATCACGTGTGCTAAATTCTGCGAAGCTACGCAGAAAGTATTAATAAACACTGATGTCGATTTCAGAATTTTCATCTGTAACTGTTTTGGTTTGGTTTGGAGTAATTTAATGCAAGTTACTTATTTCCATTACTATTCATTACATTATGCTTAAACATTTGAAAATTGACTTAGCACTCGCAGATCGTTGAGCTCCATATTTTGTGTACATTATGCGTTAGCATTTATACATTAAGCACTTGTACATCTCTGAGCATTCCCATTTTGTTTTAAATAAACTTTTATTCATCATACTGTTTAAGTTGTAGAAGAATCTAAGTAACTAAATTTAAAAATTATACAATTGTAATCCAGATGTTTGACCGTCGATTATGCTTGGAACAATGTGATCCCTAACCTTTATTGTTATTTGTTACACTTTATAAATTTATGAAATTTGAGTCTCACAATTCAAATTCAACACAAATGCATAGTAAAGAAAAAAAATGATGTTAGAATTTCTACTCTGAGCTCGAAATATATGCAAAAAGTTATAACAGCTATCTTGATCTGATTTCTGAAACTACTAAAGCTTGTATAGGCTTGCATAAATGTAACTGTGTCTCAGTACATATATTGGGCCTGGAATTGTTCAAAAATAGGACTGGGAAACAAAAGGTTTAAAACCACTGATTTAGAAGATAATTCTGAGAAATTTACCTTTTTTTGCCTTATTTAAGTCAATTTTTCAATTTGGTGTTCGACACGTTAATAAAAAATTTTATATTTTGGAAAATGACCATGTCCTATTTAAGAAAAATGTACAACTTGATGAACTAAAATTAAATAACATATGATGAAAATTTTGACGAAAAACGTGTAATTATTGGATAAGTAAAAAGTTCATTCTGTTGCAGATATTAAAGAAATATTTCAATATTATACATATAGTTCATGCAAACTATTTAACACTATAAAAGAGAGGCTCAGGGGGCCACAGACTGGAATACTCGGAATTTTCAGGGCTTTTAATTTAAAAAATTCTAATTTTAGCTTTAATAACGCAATTTAAGGCCATATTTTTAATGGTCGGGCAAAGGTCTAATGATACCTTCTTGAGATATTTGTTGAAGCTGATGTTTTGAAAATAACGTTTAAGCTGTCTTTGGTGATGTAAAGGTGAGAAAACGAAGGAGGGGGGGGGGTCTAGAAAAATGAATTAAACTGGAATTTTAAAATTGCAATTTTAGATTGGTCTATAGTAAACTATAAGGGTAAGACTTTCCATGAATGATCCCCTCCGAAAACGATTCAGAGGTGAAGAATTAAGAACATTTTTAGGGGACTTAAGGGGATATCCAACCTCAATGTTTCAAAATTTAATTTTAAAAGTATAGTTTTAAGCTGAACTTGAAGACTCGGATAATCTCGCTATAAATTTAAAAAAAAAAAAGAAAAACTGATGTCTTAAAAACATTTCAGCTATATTTGATGATAAAAGGGAAGGGAGGAGGGGGGGGGGTCTAATTCTAGAAAAATATTATCCAAGGGAATTTAGTGTCAAAGGGGACATATATTATTAGTGTTCAACTGATAAAGTTTATAAATGTAAAAAATAGCTTTTATAAATTAAATTTTTATGGAATTTTACAATAGAATCGACTTGCATGTAAAAACGAGGATTCTGCAAATACAACTGTCCAGCAATGTGATGTAAATTTTAAAATCTGTACATTTGTCAAATAAATTAATTTTAAAAATATTGAGTTAAATGACTGTTAAGTAGTAAAACTGTAAACGATTTCTGCAGATGCGTTTCAAGATTTAATTTTATTGAAAAGAAATGAACATACTTCTGTTCAAGCTCGAGTTATGTAAGACTTTTTCCTGACGTCGTTTGTATTTAAATTTCCAGACATTTGAAACTGAAATTCATTTTTTTCGTATTTTGTAAAGCTTTGAAACAATGAACCTACCACACTAAATTTAATTAAACGTTCTACTGAAACAAAATAAGTCAAAGTTAACCAACATTTAATTCATTAAACTTTTGCCCAAAGACGATGAGGATTCCGCAATGCTACATTCAGCAATGTGGTGTAAATTTTAATATGTGTATTTATTTCAATTAGGTTAATTTTAAAAATATTTTGTTTTACGACAAAATGTGTTTAGTAAACTGCAAAATAGGAGTTCAGTGGTTCTAAGTGCATCAGTTTAAAATGTAAATTAAATACGTGTTTTAATTTTTAGCTGCATCAGGGAACTTATTTCTTCCTTGAGACAATTTAATTTTTTAAACAGCACTCTGTATTTCAAAGTATAATTAAGCGAGTTTGACCAGGAATTTCTGTGAACTCGTGTTTTGTGTTTTTATTTAAAGAAAATCGTACTACTGAAAAAATTCAAGTACAAATGAAACTTTTTAAGTTGAAGTGATCCATTCAACTCAAACATAATTCGATCCGTTCGAATAAGATAGCATCTACCAATAGCACAGTCAAAAATTTGCATTGCCTCATCCAGTTGAAATTTCTCACTACGCTACTGGTAGATAGCATTCCATTGAATTGAACACAATTGAGTTGAATGTGCCATTAAAAAAAAAACAAGTTACGTTTAATAACTTTTGATCAACCTATTAATCGGATTTTCACAAAATTTTATTCCAGAAATAATTTTTCCAAAAAATCACACTGAAATAACAATTTACAAACAGTACCTAGTGAAATATTTGTCACTCCATTTTTCACCAAGTGGTCGTCCATTCATAACATCATTTCAGGGGCGCATTCAACCAACATAATTGATGATTCGGTTCGAACGAATTCTATCAACCAAAAGTGAAGCCAGAAATTTCCTTTACTCCACCCAGAAGAAAATGTCTCGCTACGTGACTGGTAGATAGAATTTGATCGAATCGAACATAATCGAGAAAAATATGCTTCTTAGTCGTCATTGAAAACTACACCGATTTGGCTCAAAAAAAGAAAAAATGTAAACTCTTCTTTTGGAACTTCTGTGCTCACCAAAAACGGAGATGCACAACCAGATTCCACTCAGTCTAAATACAAACTATTAACTTATTACGGCATACAGTTTTTCAGTTTTGTGACACACATTAAAACCAGGGGTGAATTCGTGCTTGGTCTTCCTGGAACGCCGTTACTTTTCAAGAAAAATAGTTCCGCTTCCACACAAAACTGGCCAAAAATCGTTACTTAATCATTTATCATTAGCGTTTCTGGTACTGGAACATTTACGAATTCACCTCTGATACATACGTACTTACTGACGTCACGAGAAAACTCGTGATAATGAATTCAGTAATTATCAAAAATAGGCATTTTGATTCCCCGTACATTCATATGCTCTTTCAAACGGGTCGAAAACACTAAACATACATCTGGGAATGAGTTAAATGGAATTTTTTGGCGAAATTCAAATGATTTTTTTTTTTTTTTTTATAATGCATTTACTCCTGTACTTTGCATAATGCACAAGGAAGAAAAACTAAATACTAACTAATTGGTAATTCCATCTTCGCAGTGAAGTTTCACAGAAATGATTAGTTATTAAAGAATTTCATTGCATTTTAATGGTATAAAAGAACACTACTTTCTTTAATGGTCACTGATCATAAACCGAGCAGAAGACTGACTGCTGAGTAGGAACGTAAACAAATTAGATTTATAGACAGTAATAAATAAAGTTTTTGTTCTTGAGGAATTATTTTTTTAAATTAATTTATATAACCATTTGTTTTTGACACATTTTTGTTTACTCTTTACACTATATATTGGCTTTGAAAACTTACGTATGGAAATTTATATTTCAAATTTAGCTGTCATTTCTGTAGTAAATATGATTTTGTACTACAATTTCCTGCTACTTTTTATGCTCGTTCGTCATTTTGCTGTAAACTATTCAATTGGTTTTGAGATGCCATTAGATTTTAAATTTTCGTACTAATAATGCAGATTAATAATCATATTCACTCAAAGCCTAAACCCATCATCAAGCATGCAGTCTCAACAAAAAGGAATTTAATGAGTATTTTTTCTTTTTATACTTGGGTAGCACACATTCCGGGAGGATATTAGTGATCGGTAATAGTTCCGAAACATATCCTAAAAATTGTACTAAAACGTGTGCCACAAAATGTAAAGCGCAAGTATTCAAAAACCATTCTTTTACACTATCCATGAAATGTCTAAAAAGTGCGCTAAAAAGGATATACATGTTCCGAACAGTGTTTCTAGAAGTGTTTTGAAAACTGACCGGGAAAAGTGTTCTAAAAAAGGGGACAAGTGTACGTGTTCAAAAAATATTATGACATGTGTTCACAATACGGTTCTAATAACTATTACAAAAATAATGTTCTTAAAACGGGGACAAGTGTACGTGTGCAAATAGTGTTCAAAAAGTATTTGATCATTTTCAGTGATATTTAATGCGTCAGAAAAACGTTTCCACATTTTCTATCGAATAATTTTTTATGTACCGGAACCAGGGTTGCAAAGGTTTAAGACCCTAGGGTAAAAATCACAGTAAAAATCATGGTTTTTACCTTCCTGTCCAAAACTCATGTGCAGTGGTATTCCTATAAAGTACACTCCATATACGCCGTATACTCTCAAACATTTTTTAGACATGTAGCGTATACCCTCAAACTTCATAAATTTTTATATTATGACGTACTATGTATATGATCACATACACAAATTATGCGTAATTGATTACTGGGAATATACCCTCAGAAAAATTGATGGTAACATAACTGCTCATGTGTCCAAAGTGTCCGAACTGTCCAAAATTATGTTTTGCGAAATTGTATTTAGTGAGAAAATATCGAAAACAGATGAAAACCCATTAAAGTAGCATTTATATTGAAAATTAATTGAATGTGAACGTAATAAGTATATTTAAAAGCCTATAAAACATATACTGTTGCTTCTAATCTAGTTATATAGAAGTGGCAAATTCTCCATTAAAAATTTCAATTAGTACACATCAATTTATTAAATAGGGGAAGGTTGCCGTCAATGTACCGGTTCCATGACTAGACTGCGAAGATATTTCCCGTATCGGAGTTTGTGCAGACACGTAATCAGTTTTATTACCTATCTTTGTCTGAAAACAGTCTACTGCAGAGTCGTCAAGTAGCTAAAATTATTTCATCATATTGTTTCTCGGTCAGAAAAGTTTTTTTACCATTATCTTACTAATTATTGGGATTTTCAGTTAGTTATAACATGCTTTGAATATCACTGATCAATTAGACGTGGCCATTGACTTAAAAGAGTTCTTTTTCAAGTACGATTCCCCATACTTCCTGTTTCATCGTGATTCGTCACAGCAGTAACACCTATAAGAAAATTCAAAATGACGCAGTTGCTATCATTGGACCGCTAGGTGTTTTCACGAATGGACCACCAGACAAAGTGGTTCATTCACGGGAAATCTCAATTGTTGTAACTTCAGTTCAGTTACCTTTGAAAATTGCTCAATTGTTTTAAAATAAATATGACTCTGAAAAAGAAATTCTCAGTAATTCATAAAACCTCTCATGCTTTTTTATAATTTCAAGTCAATATTTTTTATACAATTGATTAAAAATTTAAAACACAATAATTTAGTTTCAAATACTTTTGCTGTTCCAAACAAAATGCAAAAAATAGTTAAATGTGGCCGGTTGACAAGTGAGAGCATGTAACGTGCTACAGTAGCTTACAGAAATGGTGGCATGAACCAGGAACCTTAACGAAGTCTGCCGACAATATAGCGTCCGGAAAGCAAATTTAAACATGCAAGATAAAAACCGGTTTGTTGTTGCCTTAGTTACTTGTTAGAGATAAGCCCTGCGAAATAGGAATATGATTAGTGAATCGGATTTTGAAACTATAGAGAAGACATTTTTGGAATGAATTCCGAAAATTGACCTTTTAAGAGGCTGAGAAAAATAACATGTCCCACAGATTTAGTTAAGACAAAGAGTATGTTAGCACTATATTCTCTGGTAGTTTGAGACTTTGAGACTTAAGCTTCTGGTTTCAGTAATAAAAGGGTCAATAAATTCTTTGACATTTTAGAGAGCATTCTCAACAGTTCAAAAGAGGTTGAAAAGATATTAGCTAAGAACAGTATTGTACAGGTAGGGAAAATATCAAGTCGTGAACGAGGTGTGATGACAACAGGTGTGTGTTTGTGAGTGTTATTTTTTTTTTTTTTTTTTTTTTTATGTTCCTCTTATCCGAAAAGAAAACATTTTTGAAAATAAGTCTATTTTTCTTTAAATTATTGTTAGTTGTATTGTTTATGGATCACCTGCTATAAATATTTGTAAGTTGATTGATTTTTTAATTTGAGAATGTGGTCCATCGATGGAAACTCGATGGGCCATCCACAGGAATTGGCTTCCATGAATGGGCCACATGATAAAGTATTTATTTTTAATTTTCATTCTTTATTGTGTATATTTATCATGAAAATGAATATTATTAATTATAGAAAAATATACTAAGAAATTATTCCTATAATTAATGTAAAATTTGAGTTGGATTTCCTTCCTAAAAAAATCAAAAACTGTTATGTGGTTCATTGACGGCAACCTTCCCCTACATTGTTTTTTGTAACAATCGCCAAATTTCCTACATTTATATGCATGTGTGCTAATGAGGATGTTCAAAATATAGTGCAACAGTTGACAAATGCAAAATGAATGATAATTTTTCATTTGCAGAAAGAATACATATATTTTAGTTTCTTTTACAACTTTGGAGTAGAGCGCTATTTAATCATCTGAGATTAAATTACCGCTAATTTTTTCTAGAAAAATTCCTGATAAAGTTTTTTGAAAATTTATCGAGCTAATATCTATGGGTCATTCTCCAGAAAGCGTAACTTTTGAAAGCAAATATTTTTCAATTTCGAAACCTTTTGTTTTCTTTTTTTTTTGATAATTCTTACACGATAGTGTCACCTACTAAAAGTAACCATAAACAATGGCCCAGCTAAGTTGCAATTATTTTACTGATAAATAAAAAGAAAATTAAAAAATGCTTTGTTCACGGAAATAAAAAAAAAAGAAAAAAACTTTTAATATTTAAAAATCGAGGCCAATTTAATATCAAAGTAATAATTTTGTAAATTGAGCAAACAATCAGCTATTTTAATAATTAGTGGGAATATAATATTAAGCTCTCTTAATTAAAATACGGCCTAATTAGTAGTTTCAAATGTATGTTAAAAAATAATATTTACTAATTTGAGGATATACTGGCAATTTATAATTTTGGTAGAATGCCTATTAGTGACGTATTTTCCCTCAATTATTTCTTTTCACCTCAGAAATAATGACATTGATAAGGTCTGTCACGGAGGTGAGGAATTTTCCATTAATATAGGTCTAATGGATACATTTTTCAGGGGAAAAAATTTCTTCGTTGCTACAATCTGCACATGTTAAGCATATGAAAACACGTTCACTTCTTTTTTTTACATTAATTTCCACCCCTTAAATTCAAGTTCACGGAGGTGAGAAGTCAGAAAAGCCACACTAAGTTTTTAAAGCAAAATCTATCTTCTTGTTTTTCGACAAAAATCTCACAACTTTAACTATGGCTAAAAATAAACAAGGGGGCCCTTGCATCATGGAAAATAAAATTTGATGCTATTACTGCCACGCGTTAATGAGGAATGGAATTTTGTGTTTAGGTAACGGAGGGGAGAATTTATTGTGTGACATGACTCCTTGTCCTACTAAAACGAACTAAAATACAATATTAAAATATTAAATATGCTTAAACAATTAGTATTTGAGACACTTGTGAAAGGAATAATAAATAAATAAGTATATACTTTTAATTAAACAAGTTATTAAGTAACATAAACAATCGCACCAGGTGTGTGACATGCCACGGAGGTGAGAATTCACATGTTGTGAACCAAAAATACGCTAAAATAAAAACTATTATTAAAAATTGTTCGCATGTTTAAATCGATATACTTTTGATGAAATTAAAAATCATTGTAAAATGAATTGTTCCTTAAAGTTTTTACTGTAAAAGCCGTGTGACAGAAAAGTTGCACTTTTTGAAGAATGACCCATATTTATTGTTTATTTTAGTTACAGAATGCCTATCTTTAAAAAAAAGAATACTAAGTACTAAAATTAAGGTGGTTAAATTTTACCATGAATTTTATATTTTTTCAATCTGTGGTTTAAAGCATGTTTGTTGGAACGTAATGTAAAATATTATGCAGAAAACATTTCTTAAAAAATAGCGTTTTTTGCTTCAAATATTACACACTTAATAGCATTCCTTTGAGTGATAACTGGAGCTCAAATTAATTATTGTGGAAATGTTAGAAATTTCTTTTTCATAATACTACTTTTTCATAAGACCAATTTCCTTTTCATAACACCAACTCTTACTTAAGGAAGTTTTAATATTTTGAGGTATTGACAAATTTTTTACGTAAAATATTTTTTAATGAACATTTCAGAAAAAACTTTTATCAAATATTCATTAATTACAACTAATTATTATTTATATTTATGCATTACTAATATTTCAGTAAATACGAATTGATTAGATTTGACCCCTTCACCTTTAGCATACTTTCGGACAGTTTTGGACGGTAAAAACCACCTGTTCGTCCAAAACTGTAACCCTGAGCACAACATATCATTATTTGTTATTATATTTTAATATGAGTATTTTTAACACATTCTTGCAAGATCCAGGTCATTAAAAAGTGATTGTACGGTAATGAGGGTGAATTTTATAGAAAAATTTATGGAATAGCCACTATAGAGCTGAAAGCAAAAAACCTCATAAAAAAGTTGATCTTCACAATTTTGTTAAAAATATTTCAGCACATATTTTGACTGATCTGCTTTATTACTGATAAGGAGAGACTGGTTTCAGCAGCATAAAGAATATAAATTTCATCACTTCTTATTTATAGATAAGTGTTATAGATAAGTTTAGAGTCACAAGTAACTGATAAGTAGAGACTGGTGTCAGAAGCATAACAAATATAAATTTCATTATTTCTTATTTAAAAATTATTGTAGTTTAGAGTCATAAGTAAAAAAATCTTAATAATGCATTCAGTGAATATTAATCGCGCAAAAAAAAAGTAATTTTTAATTTTCCTTTTTTAAGCTTATTTATTCCTAAAGTTTTCAAGCGTCTTCTGTTATTTTGAAAGGAAATTAAATCTACGTCTTGTGAGCTCTTTAAAACAAAAATGAGTAAGAAAGAACTGGATGATATGTTTGAGTTTATAGATATACCATCGCTAATTTGTTAGAAGTCATAAAATAATATCAATTGTTTCATATTAAATTCACATATAATTCAGTAATTAAAGTGCCCTAAATTGCGATATAAACAATCCCCGTAGCTCAAAACATATTGATTCATTATTATTGTTCAATTTCCCATCAATTTTTAGTAAACAACCTGTTAAAAATCATCTCTTCAGAAACGGCTACCTTGTTATCCAAGCATTGTTTTCCCGCAATCCTTTCTCCGTCGTGTAAACGTGACACGTTGAGCGGTCTCATGCAGTACATCGCACTCTCCGCATAATTACCGGAAGAGATTCATAAAATTTTGCTTTCCGTTACATCATCGCCTGTTTATTTTGCTAAAAGCGGATATTTCATTCATTTACTGCGATCGCTTCCTGCCCCACTGGATGGTTACGAAAACATTCTATCAGTTCCGAAATAACGAGTTAGTGCCATCTCGAAAAGTATGGTATAAGGGGCCATTCATTAATTATGTAAGGGTCTCGAGGAGGAAGGAGGTTGGAAAAATCTCTACATGCCCTTACTTGGGGGGGGGGGGGGGTCCAACCGATTCTTATGTAAGATTTTTTTACTCCACATTTTATATTAGAAATCGCGTGGTCAAGTAGTTTGCCAGGGATCATATTTCATTTGCGTCTGTAAGGTAAAAAATGTATTAGGATAAGCTGTTTTTTATTTGTTTTTTTAAAAAAATGAATACTGTAAATTATGATAAAAGAATCGTACTATGTATGGCATGTTTTATTTTTAATTAGTATCGCATCACATACAAAACAGATGTCGGTAAACATTCAGTCAAGATTCTAACTTTTTAGTAAATATTTCTTTACAGAAAAAGATTTAATTTAATAATAGTGATTTTAATAATGATTCCAGTGATGTACGATTCGTAATTTTATTGCTTTGAAAAAATAGAATTTTACGCAAGAATAGGGCGAGGGGCTTGAAAAATCTTACGTACCCTTACATGGAAGGAGAGGGTCAAAAAAATTCCAAAATCATCCTTACGTAATTAATGAATGGCTCCTAAAGTGGTAGAGTAATCTAATCTGTAGGGCTTGCAATACAATCGAACTCGCTCATAGAGCCATGATTTAAAGAGAACTGGGAATTAGGGAGGAAATCAGAAATACTTGGTTGGTACAATGCTAAGTCTATGGGAGCATAACTCGCTTTAAACGAGCAAACCCTGCTTAAAGCGAGTAATATTTTTGTGATTCACAAAATTTCTATTGACTTCCAGCTCAGCTTACCCCCCCTTTTTTTTTTTGGTAAATTTTCTTCAGCCTTCCAAAGTCAACCAAAGTTAAAACTATAAACTCTGAAAACAAGAGATGACAGCACTTTTTACCCGACTGTGCGTGCGCGACGCAAAGGAAGGTAATGTATTTATCAGTCTATGTATGTATGTCTGCTTCTATGTGGCATTCTACAGGCTAAATGCCTTGGCCAATTTTGGTAATTTTTATGTCAATCGATATGTCTTAACCTTGGGAGTGTCACTAAACACATGACAGTAATCAAAATTCACCATATTAACAACGAGTTGCCATATTTTGTCAGTTCGGGATCGGCGCAGGTTTGGTGTTGCACACTGTGTCGCACGCTGCCTGCGTGCGACAAATGCAGGTAGTTTTCGCTGCCTGATTTTTTTTGTTTACTAAGTCTACTAATTGGGATCTCAGTGGCCGAGTGGTCTAAGCGATTGCTTCTCCCACTTGACGCGGTGGGTCAAGACACACTCGCTCCGGATATACTTTCCCCTCTTTCTGATGTAAATTCTTTCATGTGTTCTTTATTTGTATATATCATATGACAGTAATCAAAAGTACCATTTCAAAAACCAGTTGCCATTTTGGGATCGGCACACGCTGGGTGTCGCACGCTACCTGCGTGCGGGAAATGCAGGTAGTTTTCACTGCCTGAATTTTTTGTTTACTAAGTCTACTAATTGGGGTCTCAGTGGCCAAGTGGTCTAAGCGATTGCTTCTCCCACTTGAGGCGGTGGCTCAAGACACCCTCGCTCCGGATGTACTTTCCCCTCGTTCTGATGTAAATTCTTTCTCTTTATATGAATTCTGTACTGTAATAAAAAATATTTGATGCGTAATGAAGGCAAGACACTCAGATTGTAGTCCTCATCAAAATAAACCTGTGCAATAAGCACCAAAAGAAAGAAAGTCGACCAATTCGATTTTCATCTTTAACATGTTTCGTTTGTTTTTGCCTTGATTCAAGCGACTGAGTTTCGCGACGTGTACTTTCTTGACAGGCCGTTTTAGTTTTGCGAGAAAGATTTGACTGACGGGGGGGGGGGGGGGGCTCAGTGGCCGAGCGGTCTGAGGGACTGCTTGACATTGGTATACTTGAGACGGTGGGTTCAACTCCCCACCCTCGCTCCGTTTGTACTTTCCCTTCTTTGTGATGTAAATTCTTTCATGTGTTGTTTATATGTGTAATAAAAATATATATCATGCGTAAGGGAGGCAAGGCACACAGATTGTAGTCCTCATCAAAATATAACTGCGCAGTTTAGCACCAGAAGAAAGAAAAGATTTGACTGACGACGTTTCCGATTTCGCGTCATCATGAGTTATACAGATGTTATACAGACTGTTTATATAGCTGTGTTGTGATTGACTTAAGTTCGCCATTTTTGCCGAAGGTGAATCACATGTAGCTTTAAGCCGAGTTAGGTCCCTAGAGGGACTAATTATCAGTAGTTTAGATCACCGCAAGTTACTTAATAAACCTCACGATACAAACAAACTCTCTAAATGAAATGACAAGATTGCGAAATATAGCGTCTCATAATCATAATAACTAAGTCAATGAAAATCAACTAAAAAGTTTTAAATAAAAAAATATTAAATAAAAACAAAAAACCCGACTGCGTAAAAACAAAAAAAAAACAAAAAAACTAAAAAGAAAAATGTATAAGCCCCAGTAGTTTAGAATGTATTAAGTACTACTGAACAACTACACTGTTGAAATAGTTTTTCCCGTACACAGATAAGACAAATCATAAATTCAAAAGCAGAATAGAATCTAGATTGACCACCATTTTGGTTTTCTTAAACCACTTGGAGATTGTACCTTGGGACGGCCAAACATATTATACCTTAGGACACGTTCCAAGGTACAAAAAAAGCATGGTTCTTAATAATTAAGATATGCTTCGGAACACGGAACAATGTTCTAATCTTATGTAGTCTTTTAAACATTTAATGTTAGATAATAATTCATAATTCATTATTCATAATTCATTGTTTATTATTCATGATTTACCATTTTTTTCGTGCAAAATTGGTTCTAGTACATGACTATTTCCTGAAACATGAAGACCTTCCCCAATGTACAATATGATATGTATCAAGGTACAATAGGATGTTGGACCTTGGGACAGCTTGGAACTTTTACTTTAAATGGCTGGCAATATTTTATTTTCAAACTATCTAAATTTTAAAAAATATATTGCATAGAAATAGGTTGGGGTATTTTAATATGACTTTTAGATTTAAATTTGATTCAAATAATTGACGTTAAAAATTAAAGTATGAAAAGTGTCCGAAGTACAACACTCTCCCCTACTGATTTTATCCAAATCGGTTTTAAACGACTTCATCCACTGGCCGAAAGTCATTCAACTCTGATATTTTGAGCCTGAAAATGCTAAAAACGTCCTTTTTTCCAAGACATTATTCAGTTATGAAGAGGAACGGTCATTTTTGTCAACATAAAATATTTTATGGGGGAAAAATTAAAAATAAACTTTTAACATGGTGAAGTTTCGCTGACATTTCCCCATGCATTTTGATGAATACTAAAATTAAGAGTTTTTCGCTTCACATTACTGGAAACATCAAGTTTGTCACTGGCTCTCATAAATATCCTTGTCTTTTTTTTTCTGTGACGTCATTGAAAGCGTAAACCAAACTGAGACTTCAGCTTCAGGATGACTGCCAACTGGATTTGGCAAAGCACCGTATCTGGAAAAAATCAAAAGTACCCATTGAAATATTACAATGACATATATAATATGTAGGTCAAGTCCGATACAAAGTCTACTACTGATTACGTTATTCTGCCAAATAATACATTTTCTTCCAACAATAAATAAATTTTAAAAAATACGGTATACTTTATTACTTTTGACAGAATAAAAATATTGTCTTTTCCAACTATGTCAGTGGGGCATTTAAAACATTAGTACTGCTGATGTCAACATAATACTTACAAGAAAATTTATTAATGATTTTGGAAATTTGCAAAGCAATTATTCATCGGTTAGTAGCTCTCCTTACTTAGCATTTCTTTGGCTCTTTTAGACACAAAATCAACGGAATTTTTCCTTCTAGTTTCAATTCAATAAATCAATAAAAATATTTCAATAAAAATATCCTTCGGTATACAAGCAAATCCAAGCATTTGATCAATTTTGTAACCAATATTATAGTTTTTAATAATACCAAAAAATATACTTACATACTACATGAATACCATAGCTATGCTTTACTGTACTTGCATGAATAGAATAAAACTAATAATAATATACAACTCTAAATGTAGAAAAAGGTTGGCAAAGTGAAATGGTGACAAATTTATTCCGTTCTTAGCACCACCTATCTATTAATATTTTAACCATGTAGTACCATGTGTAAACTATTTTAGTCAAGAAAAAGTTATCTCTGAAGATCAAAGCATACATGATAATGCAAACAATTTTCAAAAATTGCTACTCATATTGTAATATTTTGTGGTAAATCAAGAAGTATTTTTGTCATTATAAAATGATAAAGTCTTGTCTTCACTGGTGCAAATTTTGCGCGCCTATAACTTACACCAATCAGATTCGTAAGACTCTGGAAATTACTAGCTGACCACAGACATATTATTTTAACGCCATATGTACTATCTGTTTGACGCCATTAGTTTGTTTGGCACTTTCACATTTCTCCAATATTCGCCTTGAATGGCTAAGAAAAAAACAATTAGCTGCGACTAGCAATTTAGTACCCGTTTGTGTTTTCTGGCAGCAAAGAAATGTCCCGTGGAAAATTAATTTGGATGTTAATGAGATTATTGTGCCTATATCCACTTAATATGGAGCCTACTGTAAATGTTGGAGAAGATGATGATATTGAACTACCCTGTCCAGCTAACAATAAATAATAGTGTTGTGGAAATTGATAATAACGAAACTTTTTCCGTTTCATTTAAGTTTTGCTCACTAAGCAAAAAGCTTTAGGTATCAATATCATCCGCAAACAGTTGAAAACACCCCTCAAGCTGTTTTAACCCACTTCGTTACTTCATATTTCCAAATTTAAGCATAGAGAACTCACATTTTACTGTATTTAAAAAAAACTGTGCTATTGAATAAAAATACTGTTAGGATGGACAGAATCAATGGAAGAGAATGACATAAAATGAAACAGTACAGTAAGTAGAGTATGTAGCAATAATAAAATGCAGCACTGTAGTAGATACAGTAATTATATTCGACGCACGTTTTAATTGTTCAAGCTTATCGAAAATCTTTACATTTCTTTAGTTGTCAGAAATTTTCTATTTTTTCTACTATTTTCAAATTTTAGATAAAAAACGCGCTTGTTTGAAAATTTGTTTCATCAACTTCATATTTAAAATGCAAAAGATGCGGACTGGCGATTTGTATATAAACAAAGCGATGTTTCGACTATTACGGTGTGGGAACTTCCGCTTTCAGTGATGCTAAAGGGAAAGTCTATTCACGAAATTAACATTTAGTTCCCAATAAAGAAGGTGTTACCTAAACCCCGCGATTCCCTTTCAAAAATTTTCATGTTGCGGATGAAGAATTCGCGTTAGCTCCAAAATTCGTTACTCGAGAAAAACTCGCTATATATTCATTTCGCATCAGTTGAATTGCGTTATAGCGCGAGTCCAGTGTAATTTAAAAATGCACATTGAAGTAAAGTAAACATTCTCAGTTATTTTGTAGTAAATTCTTAGTTATGTTTTATATTTCGTATATTTATCAATATTTGATTATAAATACTAGTACCGTTTAGGATTTTTTCCTATTTCTTTATTCTTTCTTTGTTGCTGCTTGAGTGTTAATATACTAACATAATAAAAGTCAATTATTAAACATTGTAAGTTTTTTGAGGTTATTTGGTAAAATTGAAAAATGCTTTTATTTCATTTTATCAGTGGCGAAAGAAAAGATACGGTGTCCCAGTCAGGACCCTTAGCTTGAAGCTCAAAATCAATTAATTAGTTCCTAAGAAATATAATTTCCTATAAAATAAACTCTTTCAATGAAAATTAGTTTTTTTCTTTTGTTGTAAAGATGTTTTTCATCATCTAAACCAGTTGTATGTCTCTGTAAAATTTAAATCAAATTATGATTGCACCTATTTACATTTTCAAGTAGTACAGTTGAACTTCTTGAATTAAATATTCACTGTTAGGAAAGGATTAAAAAATTTAAGATTGAATTCTCCCAATTTTTAAATTTTTCCTTGTAGCGAATATTCACAAAAATCGTTAGAAATTGTGAGAATGACAAACTAGTTTAGGAAAGGAAAGAAGGAATAAATAATAATTATTAGTAATATTTCATGTTCAAATGAGCCAATTTATTAATCTAAACCACTTTTTGAATTTTTTTGTTCATTCCTTAAACGGTGTATATGTGTATACTTTTTATTTATTTATCTCTTAAAAAGTAGCGAAATAGCGACTACATTTCATCAAAAGTAGTTTTGTAGCAGCAACATTTTGAACAACGTAGTTGTAGTTGTAGTTAACTACATTTGTAATAAAGTAGTTGTATTTGTAGTTCGCTAAAAAAAAATGTAGTTTTTCCGACCGCTGCTTTAAATCTTTCCATCTCAACCGCTTTACCCTTGACCCGTCGAACTGAACTTTTTGTTTTGTCTGTTTTGAGAAACATCCGTCTCTGGAGGCGGGTAGCTTTTTTCTTTTCGTTTTTCATACTTGTTCATTGAATTTTAGGTTGTTTTAATAATGTTGTGACATTCCGGGTTGTTGGGCCGTGGTCTGAGTGTTGTTATCTCAAACGTTTCGACCACATCTGCGGCGGTCATCTTCAGTGTTTACGTGGTCGAAGCTTCCAGGGAAGCAATTTTCTAGCAACTGATGCAGACATCGAAGTGTTATCACTATTTATGTGGGAGCTTTCCCTTCGTTTTGGGCCAGGATTGGCTCAACGACAACACTCAGACCACGGCACAACAGCCCGGAATCTCACAACATGATTGACACCGGCCGTGAGAGCCTTCATTCTTACATTTAGGTAGTTTTGTTTTGGGTTTTTCAAAATAACTGAAATACAACAAAGAAAGCACTCTATTAATCTTGTATCTTCTTTTCGTTCCTCATCACCATGTATTTTCTCTTAGGTTTTGCTTGTTTGAGTTTAGCTGTCTATTGTAAGTTTTGGGAATCTATTTTTCTAGAGTTTTTTTTTTGCTATAATCTTTCCTAATAATAAAGCTGAAAGTCTATGTCTCTGGATGTCTGTTACGCGTATAGCACCTAGACCGTTCGACTGATTTTCCTGAAATTTGGCACAGATTTAGTTCGTGCGTAGGGTTGAGAACCTCGAAGCGATTTTTTGAAAATTCGATTTTGCTCTTTTTCCGTTCTAATTTGAAGAACATTTTATCGAGCAAATTATCATAACATGGACGAGTAAAATATCATAACGTGGACGAGCAAATTAGCATAACGTGGGCGAGCAAATGACCATAGCATATTGGCGAGAAATTAATCATCCATTATTTGTAAACATACAGGCGAAGCAAATGACTTTTTAATTTATTCTATAGGCAAAGCCGTGCGGGTACCGCTAGTTGTAAACACCTCAGAAACACCTGAAAACTCATTGACAAATTGTGCTAACCAATGTTAGTTTTCTTTAAGCTTTAGATGGTGCTAAGTTAATGTTGTATTCCTCACGACTCAGTATGAACGGATTACTATTTCCCCCCTAGTTGAAGGTTTCTTTGCAGTTAACAGGGGCTGACGATTGGCTTGTAGCCAAATGCTACAGAAGCGTTCTGTGTTTCTTTTGGCCCTTAAGAGTCAAGTGAGAATAAATTGTCTCGCTGCAGAATTGTAACAATCAAGGATGTAAACGTTTTCTAATCTAGTTAGCTTGGAAAGTCTGTATTTCTAGGTATCAGTAAGCATCTAAAACATCTCTATTTCTGTGCTTCAAAATTTTAAAGATATGTTCTTGAATTCTAATTTATTTGGTAAAAAGCGCATGTAGTGAATAACTTTTGATTTGCTGAAATTGTTTCCATCTTTTAGTGAAATATTGTGCTTTTTCATCTACTCTTTTTATTGCTAAAAAGTAATTAATTAATTATTTTACAGAAAAGGGAAAAGCGAGTAAGATATTTTTATCATTAAATCAAATTTTTATAACAGTAACTCCTTCAGTTTGGTTTCATCAAGCTTTTTGTAAAAGCTTTTATTGTATTTACGCTGCGCTATCTTTATGGTTGAATGAGACAAGCTTTTAAACATCTGCCAAAAAATAAAAATAATAATAGTAATATATGCTTTGTATTTTTGTGGAACACTGATGCAATATTTCTATTTCGCTAGCAAATTTGGAGAAGAAAATTATTTTTCGAATTTGGTTTTAATTTGGCGGTATTGGTTATCCGTTATCCGTTGAATCGCTTTAAAATTGTCGATATTGGGAAGGGGAAGCTCAATCTCTGTAAAACTCTTTTTTTGCATCGGTTCGCTGCAAAATGGTTATTATTTGAAATGTTTTTAGATTCCTTAATGTGAGTGATACACCCGAGTGAGGTAAGGTTATGGTATTTTTCTGGTGATTAAAAATCATTAAATAGACTTAGATGAAAGTAACGTGGTGCACACATCATCTTGTTTTATATTTGTCTGATACCATTTCAAGTTTTAATACATGTACACATGTGCTGTTATCTTTCAAAAAATATATGGTATTTTCTTTTATTTTTTAGGTAAGGACTTTTTCTCCTGAAATTGTACGTCAAATGATATGACATTTAAGACTCGTCTATGTTCTTCTAGCAAAGTAAGAAACTGATTTTTACCTTTCATTTCTTACGTATGTTGGAAACCAAGTCCAAAATCGAACAGTGTCCTGAAGAAAAAAAAATGCTCACAACGCGCATGAATCACTGACAAATGCCCGAAGCCCGAAATGCAATGTCCAATCCAATTATTTCGGAATTTGTGCACATGAAATTGATCAATTCTAGATCCGGCAAATCAGTGGAAGTCCAAGTCAGATTTCGCACGTAAAGAATGGTCAAAACACCCCTCACACATACGTAATTGTGCCAGATGAATGTCAAAAAACGTTTTATTTTTAGCTCTAAATATCTGAAAATAAAATGAATGAAATGGGTTGAAAAATTAATTTAACAATATGAATGGAATTTTCAGTTTAAGAAGTATCTCTATAGTGAGAAAAAATATTCTTCTGTGACCGAAATCCATATGAGCTTTTTAAATAACTGCAGTATAATAATATATTTTATGAATTGGTTACGATTTGTCATTGTAACCCTACGTTCCCCGCAAAAGTAAAAAAAAAAAAAAGAAAAAGCATGAAACAAAGCTTAATGAATCTTTAAGATATCACTAAAAACAAAAAATTCAAAAACAAATAAAATATTTAAATAAATATTTAAAAATATTAGAAATTGGAATGTATTGTTGTGAGATGAGAGGAAATGTGTTTGTTAGTCTTTTCACTTTTCCCTCAAGGGTCCCCCATACCTACCACTATTTGTGGTTTACTCAGTTGGATGGGACCCTGAGTTTGATCCAAACCAGAAACAGAGCAGTCCCTGCTCCAACACCCCCTGAGGTATTGCGAAGGCCACGGGTATTGTTTCACTTCGAGGACTTTGTGACTATGAGCATATTTAACGTCCCCCAGTCACCATTAATGAGGACGGCGGACTGGTTAGGATCAAACTCGGGACCTGTTTGTCAGTCTATCGGCATGTCTGTCTGCCCCCCTCCCCAATGCCCTTGCATGATTTTTCTGAGTACTTCCAACATAAGCCCTACCAATATAATAAGCCCTGGTTAAAGATCGTCATTTAACAGAACACTTTATGACATCACAGCTAGACCAATATTTTACCAATAGCATGATGGGTGTCTTACTCTTGCTCGACCAAGCGCACATGCAACAAACATGCACATTTGAATTCAACAAACGTGTGTTACAAGTATGAAAATCAACATAAAACTGCTCGAGATGGCCAGCAACGCAGTCCATTCTAAAGGAAAGCATTCTGCTCCAGGATCTCTAAATTTAAACCGACTCACTTCGATCGGGTACGGTAAAGAATATTTTTCTCCGATTAGAGGTTATTAAATGAACGTGCCGGGGGAAAAGCTGAGAAGTTTTTATCTGTATTTTTTAGACCATTTAATATTTATAATGCAGTAAATGTTTTCTGTGTATAGCGCCACCTGTCGGTGGCTTTTTTGCTATTTTTTTATTTAATAAATGTCAAGCGCATTATTTGAGTTCTCTGTTGTTCAAAATTCATCTCATTTGAACCAATAGAACAGATTCTAGTTACCTCTGAAGTGGACAACTGGTTTCTTGCAGACCCTCTATGTCGGTGGTGGCCATTTCTTCTAGTATTAAAACAGGCGTATCCACCTAAGGGGGGGGGGGTCATGGCGCAGACTGCGTCGTTGAGCTTTTAAGGAAGGGGTGTTTTAAGGGGTATTTTGGGGGGGATCGCTCTTGCTTTGGGGGGGGGGGCCTCGCAATATTTAGGGGTACGCGCTTTTTCAAAGGGGGTGAGTAACCCTGATTAAGATCAACTTTATATGTTGACCAATGTGTTGACACTGTCATTTGAAGGTGTGAAAAGTGACAGAAATAAAATATTTTTAAAAAGTTTTAACATGTATAATTGTTAAGAAACACACTAACGAAAATCCTTTTCTACAATCATTACGCTTAAACAATGGCGTAGCTAAGTACTGGACTGGGGTAGGTCAGGTTGGCTCACCCCAGATGTCACCCACAAGATGGGGATACCTAAGCCTAATGCGAAAAAAAAAAGAAAGAAAAACACATTGAAACAAAACAACAGCTTAAATTGGATTTTTTTTTCTTTTTCCTTTGCTATTTTTAATTGAGTAATGTTTCCCCTTTTTAGAAATCGATACTATAATGTTAGACAATGAATAAATTTTCATTCATACCACCTATTTCCATTTGTTGAGTGGTGCATAAAGTTGCCTTTGTCTGGCAAAAACTTCATTTCTGAACCCTAAAATAGAAAAATTCACTTTTGCATCGACTGACGTAATTCTGAACTTCAAAGAGCGAGAATCAATAAAAGATTCTATTCTCGGAGTAAAACCGACCTTTTATCTAACGTGAATTAGTTAATTATGTTTATTTCTCCATAAAATGTTAGAACGCATAGTCAAATGTAAAGTTTAAAGGATCATGTAGCTGAAGATATTCTCTAAACATACTAAAGAAACAAGTTTCATTATTCATGTTACGTTTTGGAATAATAAAATATATACATACGGTTGAATAGATAAGATTGGGTAAAATGTCACGGGCTCGAATTGATCAATCTAATCTGCTTTGTTAAAAGTTTATGTGTAGATTTTCCCCAAATTAAGTTCGCTTCGTTACTCAGACATTTCATTCTGGGCTTTGGGTCATTCATGTTTCCCTTCAACTAAAAGGATATAATTGGTTCAAGTTTTATTCGTACATATTTAACTTCATTCAATACTAGAGTCAATTTTTTATCAAAAATCCTTTACGTATAAAAAAGTTTAGCAAAATGTTGTTAGAATAAGTTTCTTCGTAAAATATTAAAGATTCAAGAATTTATGTAAATAAAATCAGTAAAGTGTTGTGACGAAAAAATATTTAATCGGTAGAACAAAAATAACTGCAGTAAATAATAGCCAAGTACGGCGAATTTTCGACCTTTATAGATTAATATTCAAATGCATTTCATGAACGTATGACTAAAAAAAAAAATTGTGATAGTATTATAAGAAAATCAAATGTGTACGCTGTGTGTGCAACTCGTAAAGCTTATCTGACAATAATACATGTGCTTTAAGAAAGTGGTCCCCCTTTCCTACTACTTTGACAGCTAGTTTTAAATATTATATGAGGCAGTGAGAAGCAAAGGGATGCAAGTGGCAAAATTAAAAATTTGGAGATAACCAGTACACATGGTAGGTTAACTTCTCCTCTGTCTTGGGGCAAGAGATGGTACTAGTATCCCTGGTAGTTGCTGCTATACAGCATGATTTGGAAAAAAAAAATTAATGAAAGCCTACCTAGGAGCTAATCTTTAAACGCATTTTACTCAAAACTTGAAAATGTCCACTTGCATCCCTTTGCTTTTCAATGCGTCGTTTGATTTTTTAAGAGCCATTTAAAAACTGTGCGGCAAAAAAAAAAAAAAAAAAAAAAACTTCAAAATGCTTCTGACATTTCGTCGGCTGATTCTTATGTAAAATGACCCCTGAATCCGAATATGACCTCCATTTTCCCCCTATACGTACCAATTATTTTTTAAAGGCCCCCAAATTTTTTTCAATTTTCCTTAGTTTTAGAGCAATAATAATAAAAATAATAATAATTATTATTATTTTGGAATTGAAAGGAGTTTTATATTAACTGCTAACATAGTTTTGGTGAGCAAGAGAGGTTCAAAGTTTCAGATCATGGACACCGATTGCAAAAAGGGGAACTTGAGGGGTTATACATCCCCAAAATATTAGAAAAATCACGAAAAACTATTTTTTTATTCTGTTTTTCTAAAAAAGATGTTTGTAAAAAAAATTCGGTTCAGAATGAGAGTATAAGACTCGTTTCTATGACTTCTATGTCCAAAAAAAATTTCGCGATACAAAAAAAAAAACAATTAAAAAAAAAACCTCATGTGAATGTCGCACGTCGCATACGAGTTGAATTGCAGGTCTTCATTCAAACAGACATTCTTCTGGCTGATTCTTATGTAAAATTACCCCTTGTTTCCAAATTCGACCACCTATCCCCCCCCATTACTCCCTCTTTTTAGAACCTTCCCCTCCCCCCCCCCCTCTGATTCAGAGCCATTTTTTTATTTGGAGGCGGGAAAGAGCAGTACAAAAACCGTAAACATTATTCTGAAGGCCTAGAGATGTGCAAAGCTCAAAATCTTGTGCATATGTAGGAAAATCGGAAAACACGGGGGCACTCCCCCCGCAAACACACTGTGTAGCAAAAAAACTCTCAAATGCTTCTGAGGCTATTCCGGTTGATTCTTCTGCAAATTGACCCCCCGAATCCGAATGTAATCTCTATTTTCCTCCTACACGTACCGATTTTTGTAGAAAAGCACCCCTCCCTTTTTTTTTAATTTGTGAGGGGGAGGGCATATTTTATTTTTTGCTACATATGCACAAGATTTTGAGCTTTGCACATCTCTAGTCATTCAGAATAATGTTTACGGTTATTGTAATGCTCTTTTCCCCCTCCAAATTAAAAAAAAAAAATGTCTCTGAATCAGAGGAGGGGGAGGTTCTAAAAGGGGGGCGTAATGGGAGGATAGGTGGTCGTATATGGAAACAAGAGGTAATTTTACATAAGAATCAGCCAGAAGAATGTCTGTTTGAATAAAGACCTGCGATTCAACTCGTATGCAACGTGCGACATTCACATAAGGTTTATTTTTTTAATTGTTTTTTTTACACCGCGAAATTTTTTTTGGACATAGAAGTCATAAACGCAAGTCTTATACTCTCATTCTGAACCGATTTTTTTTAACGTATTTTTTTTTTAAAAAGCAGAATAAAAAGATCATTTTTCGTAATTTTTCTGATATTTGGGGGGGAACACCCCCTCCAAATCCCCTCTTTTGCTATTAGTATCCATGATACCTAACTTTGAACCTCTCTTGCCCGTCAAAACTATGTTAGCAATCAATATAAAACTCTATTCACCTCAAAAAAAAAAAAAAAAAGCTCTGAAACTAAGCAAATTTGAAAAAACTTGGGGGGGGGGGGCTTTAAAAAAATTGGTACGTTTAGGGGAAAAACAGAGGTCATATTTGGATTCAGGGGGTCATTTTACATAAGAATCAGCCGACAAAAAGTCTCAAGCATTTTCAAGGGTTTTTTTTTTTTTTTTGCCGAACAGTATAATCGAAGCTTTTGCTTCACGTAGTACACATTTGCTCCACGATTGATACATGCAAAAGTTAATTTCTTGTGCTCCGAGGCTGATACAAAAGTTTTTTTTTTTTTTTTTTTTTTTTTTTCCAGCTACACAAAAGGACTTTTCTCTGCTTCAAAGTCTGCTGCAAACTGCGTGAGTGCAGTGAAAGCAGTGATTATGAACTATGTTTCTTTTTTTGCTACGGTTCATATTTGACATATTTAATTCATTGTTTGCTGCATTTAATTTTGTCATTATCGTTGCCGCTTTCATGATTATTTTCATCTGCTTGAATTTGAAATAGAGCTACGATAACCTCGAAAGTGATAACATTGGCAGCAACCACTCGACAAATATTTTTCAAATGCTTCTCTACTCCACAAATTCAATAAAAGTGCAGTAATCGCTTGTTTCCAGGCATACTGACTCATTACTAACTTTCAATTGACTTTGGAAAGTTAAAGGAATTTTTCCAAGAAAGGATATACTGAGCTGAAAGACAATAGAAATTTTATGAATCCCAAAATATTGCTCGCTTTAAGCGGGTTTTTCTCGCTAAAAGCAAGCTATGCTCCCGTAGACTTAACATTGTACGAGGCAAAATAATTCTGATTTCCTCGTTATAAGTGAGTTTATAAAGTTATAAGCGTCGTTAATTAACGCTTCGTTATAAGCGTTATAAGTGAGTTCGACTGCATTTTGCTCAGCATTAGTTGATACAAAATCCCATAGTCTTTCGCAGTATCGACATGAAAATGGACGTCGGCTAATAAATGTTTTCTGAAAAATTTTGTAATGAACGTACCGTATGCAAATGACGAGAACGAAGTTCATAAAAGGAAAATTGATCAAATAATAAATTATAATTGCCTTTCAAATGACTTTAGACGCAGCACGAATTATGTTCCTGAAAATAATTTAAGAGCTCAGTAAGAGCAAAATCGTTAATGACTGCCTAAATCTGATTATGCTGCACAATAAATTTTGAAATTGGAAACTCCAAACATGGGATAAAATCTTATGAGCCTATTTTTAAGTTAAAATTTTGTTTTTAGTTCAAAGGCTTTTTTTTTACTGATTAATCGTTTTGCCTGTGCAGACTTTGCGCATCATTTCGTGCTTCGTAAAGTTCAAAAGCAGAGGTGTCCCAATGGGAGGTCACTGTGATCTTCCGAAGATTTCCTTTATTCGGCAAATTTTGCTGAAAATTCGTCTAATTTGGAGGCAACATAGAGAGATTTTTTTTTTAACGAATTTATTTTTTAAATCTCTTTTAATGTTCCTTCTCATTAGATGATCTGCATAATGCATACATGATTTTTTTGCACTGTTCATGCTCGTGTGTTATCATTTGGTAAAATTGGCATTTCTTTCGACAAATTGAGAATTTTTCCCCCTGAAAAGTTTTAGTTTCCGAGGGCCCCTGTTAAAAAGCAATGTCGAACCATTTTGATTCGAGTTATCGTAAAAAATAAATTTAATTGAGAAACGGTTTCTGGCTTTTCAAGATCTGACAAACAATTTCTATATATATTCGTTAGTTGAAATGCCGAAAAACCGAGCATCGCTTAACATTCGTAATAGCAGTAGATTTCCAACAAAAAAGGCGGTGAACTTCTAGACTAGATTGCGGCAACTGAAAATTTTGGCTTTTGAAAATCATTAGGATGTGAAGAAAAAATTGCACATTCCTAAATTAATTTTCATAAATCAAAGTTTTTACACGAAACTTAACGAAACGATTCTGAAGAGCCATGACGATTTTTTTTCATTTTACCTTACTAGCTGACCCGTGTAAAGCATTTGCTCTTGAACACACTCCAAGCACACTTTCTCCAAGTGCGCAGTGCATACTTCTAGAAAGTGCGGCATCAATATAAATGTGGTGCGGGGATGGAGTATGGGATAGATGTTTGTTTAAATCAGAGGGGACTTAATTTCTGAAACGTGGCAAACGAATACAAAAAAGTACAACGAGCATTTGATAAACGTATTTACATATTTACAACACTTCTTTGAATACAACGAACGTTTTAAGATTTGATGAACGTATTTACAAATTTTTAGCACTTCTTTAATACAAAATTGAATTAACTTTCTTGCAGCGAGATTACTTAGATGGCAGTACAGGTGTGCATATTAGTAATGCAAATGGAAGTTTGCAAGTTACCTGAACAAAGTCATCGAAAATGTGTTTTTAAGTGTAATTGTTTGAAAAAGAGCCGAAATCAGAATTATTTGTATAGTTTTAGCTGATAGTGGTGATTTTTTTTTTTTTTTAATTTTTACACTGCCTTACTTATGAAGTTTGATGGGGTATTAAGGAAGTTATGGAACACTCAGAAAAACACCCTTGAGAAGTTATGTATGTTATTGTTCTAATTCACGAAAAGGAACTTTTTAAAGACAATTCTTCGTTTTAATGTAAAACTAGCGCGGTACCCGCACGGCTCTGCCTGTAGTAGAAAATTAAAAAGTCATTTGGTTTGCCTGTACATTTACAAACAATGGATGATGAATTTCTCGCCAATTTGCTATGTTAATTTGCTCGCCCATGTTATGGCAATTTACTCGTCCGTGTCCGATTGTAATTCGCTCGGTAAAATGTTTTTAAAATTGGAATAGAAAAAGAACGAAATCGAATATTCGAAAAATCGCTTCGAGGTGCTCACCCCTATGCTACGAACTGATTCTGTGCCAAATCGGCTAAACGGTCAGACGCTATGCGCGTAACAGACATCCAGACATAGAGACACAGACATCTAGAGACGCAGACATCCAGAGACACAGACATCCAGAGACACAGACATCCAGAGTTACAGACATCCAGAGACACAGACATCCAGAGATGCAGACATCCAGAGACACAGACATCCAGAGACACAGACATCCAGAGATGCAGACATCCAGAGACACAGACATCCAGAGACACAGACATCCAGAGACACAGACATCCAGAGACACAGACATCCAGAGACACAGACATCCAGAGACACAGACATCCAGAGACACAGACTTTCAGCTTTATTATTAGTAAAGATTAGAAGAAAGAAGAGAAGAAGAAAGAGAGAACATTTAATTTTTGAGACTCCCTTAAAGCCAAATTGCATTTTGCAAACCTAATGCATGCCAGCACTTGATTGAGAATTCTTTTAGATGAACTTGCGAACTTGACTGATGTCGCTTTTCCCCCCTGGCGGCTTTTTTAAATTTTTGGCAAATGAACGAAGCGGCGCATCGGATTGGAAGTGGAACAAAAACAACCTTGGATGATGGACTGTTTAAGTACTTCGATACTTGGCTCCAATCTGGTGCTTGGCAGGTAGCCCCCAGACGTCAGAATAATTGCCCACGAAATGTCGGAAAGCTTTCACTGCTACTTTGCAAAGAGGGATTTAAATTTTAATGACTATAACTGTGAAGGGATTCTTATGTTAGTTTGAACGTAAAATAAATCAAGCTTGAAAAGTTATTTCGAAAGATTAGTTTGAAATTTTGTAAAGGCTTGGAATTTAATGTGTGAGGTTTTTGAAATTTTGAAACTATTGCCAAGTGAGTGGTAAAAATATTGCCAAGTTTCGTTGCAAGTTGTAATTATTGATACAGAGTAGAATTTGTCTTTACCCATTCAATGAAACTGTCTAATGGAAGAAATTCTAATAAAAATAAATCTGTGCGCTCGGAAAAACTGAACAAAATTTATGAGGTGATGTTTTGCACGTGTGCACCGATAATAGCATTTGATGATGGGAAAAAATCAAAAATGCAACGTTTGCGACAAACATACAAAATGAAATGTAAGAAAGAAAAAAAACTAATGGTGTGACCAAAGTGAGAAAGATTCCTCGAATTTCAAAATTACAAACGAGTAGTGGAACTTCAAACAAGAATTTATCAGTGAAAATTATCACCTTCTTGAAATTTATTCATGAAATCAGCTGAAACTGGGACCTCCGTGGCTCTGAGGTAGAAGCTTCACTTCGAATGCTGGGAGTCGTGGGTTCGATTCCCACCGGAGCCCTGGGTGTAATTTCCTTTCTTAGTGCTCTAAATATTTCTTGTGTTGTCTAATTTTTATCTTCTTTAATAATAATAAAGCTGAAAGTCTCTCTGTCCGGAGTATGTCTGGATGTCTGTAGGATGTCTGTGATGCGCATAGCGCCTAGACCGTTCGGCCGATTTTCATGAAATTTGGCACAAAGTTAGTTTGTAGCATGGGGGTGTGCACCTCGAAGCGATTTTTCAAAAATTCGATTTTGTACTTTTTATATTCTAATTTTAAGAATTTTTTTCCGAGCAAATGATCACAACGTGGAATAGTAAATTACGAAATCATCATAACGTGGAATGGGAGAGTGAATGAACATAGCCAATTGGCGAGAAATTCGTCATCCATTATTTGTAAATATACAGGCAAACCGAATGACCTTTTAATTTTCAACTACGGGCAAAGCCGTGCGAGTACTACTAGTATGTCAATAAAGAAGTTAAACCTCTCGGGGCAAAGGTAAACCATGTCTTCACAACGATTATTAACTTCCACACAACAACAGCAACAGATGAAGCAAACTGTAACAACTTTATATTGGAAATAGTTTTTGAAAAAACTATGCTTTCAAAAATAACAATCAAGTTGCAGAAAACTTAAAGAAAAAAAATCTTCAACGATTATATAAGTTCCTAGGTTCTGCAACCCCCCCCCCTTTTTTTTTCAAACTAGTTCGTTTGTTTTTATGTAAATCTTTGTACATACAAAACGCGCAAACTAAAACACAACCAGCTGCTGCAAGGACACAAAGAGGGTCAGTGCTTTTTTACTGAACTTTGGAAGAGAACTCAAAATTATTAACTATAAATAAATTAAGGCACGCTTTACCATTGGACTTTATGGGATAATTAATTTGCTACCAAATGAATTAGAAGAAAATTATTTATTGAGATTAAATTGTTTTACGAAATTCTTACTGCCCTCTCCCTCGGCTGCTGCCTACAATCTTTAACAACAATTTTTTACCTACAATTTTTTCTTTAATATAACGTTCTCCAAATCCAGAAAATCACACGAAAGTAAAAGTATTTGATTGTTTTTAACCATTACGATGATTTCTTTCCTTCAACATACAAGAGCATTAAGAATCTGACGTATCCTTTTCTTTTTAAATTACACATTTGCTTTGCATCATAGCTGAAAAGTATTGCAAAATGTAAAAATTTTAAAGAGAAGAATGTTTTTTGGGAATAATTTTGCAATTGTACTTTTGTGCGATATAAAGAATAGTGACTTGATCAATCAAGAAGAAAAAGAAGCAAAGTGATACCATCTATCGCTCACTGCACCCCTCCCTAAATAAGGATTTCCCAACCCAAATTTTTTTTCTCTCTCTCACCTATCCAATCTTTCTCTATTTCCTAACTGGATACTGCTGTAAATGCAGTTTTTTCGATTAATGTTTAGGGAAAGGAAAATAAATCTGGTTATCGTTTCAATCGATAAAAAAAGAACTAGTTCTAGGAGACAGGGAATAGTTCCTTGCTTTTTAACCATTTTTTTGTTTTAGTTTGTAGTCCTGTTTTTTGCTAAAAGTAAGCTGGTCATAATTAGTGAATAGTTGCCCCAAAAGCTCAATGTATTCGAAACTTGACTGGTTAACATAGTTCCTGGGTGATAGGTAGAGGATTACGGTTGTTCTTTTGTGTATGAGTTTTAGTAAAATCCATTTTTAGGCTCTATGATTTTTTTTTTAATATTTTACTGTGTGCGTGTTTTTTAGACATAAGTGTAGAATTAATCCTTAGGGGCCATTCATTAATTACTTAAGGACCCCGAAGGGCAAGAGGAGTTGTAAAAATCTCTACACACCCTTACTTTAGGTGGGGGGGGGGATTCAAACCTATCCATTCCAAGTCTATATTTTATGTAAGAAATCGCGCGGGAAAATGGTTTGGCGGTGATCATACTTCATTTGCGTCTAAAAGGTTAAAAAAGAAAGGAATTTAGGATGCGATGTTTTTTATTTGTCTTTTTATAAATGGGGCATCCATGGCTCTATGGTAGAAGCTTCGCTTCATATGCCGGAAGTTGCGAGTTCGATTCCCGCCGGTCCCCAGGGTGTTATTTCCTCTCTATGTGCTGTAAGTCTTTCTTGCGTTGTCTTATCTGGTAATAAAGAAGTCCAACCTTATTCCAAATTTTTAAATAAATATTTCTTTACCCAAAAAGGTTTAATTTAATATAGTGAATTTAATAACGATTCCGGTGGTGTAAGATTAGTTATTTTGTTATTTTGAAAAACGAAATAGAAACTTGCGTAAGAATAAGGGGAAGTATTGAAAAATCTTACGCACCCTTACATGGGGGAGGGGGGGGGTCAAAATTGCCAAAATCATCCTTACGTAATTATTGAATAGACCCTTATTAGTTCACGTATATTCTCTCTCTGTGTGTGCGTGTGTGTGTGTGTGTAATAGCGAAAACCCAGTAATAATCCAGCCTTAAATATTATTTTTCAGATGATATTCTAAATTAGCAGTTTATTTCTAGGTATAAGGCTTGTTTCAAAAGGTTTTGCCCATATTTTATGACATAGAAAGTTTGCAGATAATAAGAAAATTTCTTTGCGCGTAATTAAGATTATGCACTAATTTTACAAGAGAAAAAAACATTATGATTTTATTAAATATTTCCAAGAAAATGGTTGCACTTCTTGCCTGATAGTACACACCAATTTTTGCGCAGTTAGTTTTAAACTTTTTCGTTCCCTTGCAACCATAATTTCTTGAAAATTGTGAAATTTGTAGCCCGCATTTCCCATCTTAACGAGGTATCTTCTCAGCAAGAACCTAATATATTCAATAGGCATAGAACAACAGTACTAGGAGGATTGGATTTCACCAACCAATGCAACCTTCTTTTTCTTTTCTCTCTCTCTCTTTTTTTTTTTTTTTTTTTTTTGAGCAATCACGATTGCTTATTGTTCTTATTTGACAGTCCTTGACGTTATGCTGATTTTATTTTCCCCCCATCTCCCTCTGCAGCACTCCCGTCTAGCTTACTGTTTTAATATTTATTAAGCGGACGAATTCTCGCCGCCATGGTTATAAATCTTTTGCGTTCATTCAAGGTTTAACTTAAGCAAGTTTTTACTTTTAAAAAGGGGGGAAGGTGTAAAATTACGTTTTTTCAGAAAAAACATCAACGTATATAAGCTTAAAAAGCAAAACTTTTCATCTAAATACAAAATTTCCAGATTAACTAATAGATTACTAAAAGTACCGTAAACGTAAGAAACTAAATTTAATCTTAATGATGAGTATACGGGTACAAATTTGCCATAATAATTAGACCTTTTGTTACCGCATCCGATTTTATTTTTTTTTTTATGGATATGCCTCGTATTATCTTATCTAGAAAATCACCCGTCAAACTATGATGGGTGCGAATCTCTTCTCCATTTCCATTTCATTCCATTTGTAGAAAAAAGAATCCCAACGAGTAGGGTCCAATTGTAATTCTTGATTACGAAAAACGAAATTTGAGTTCAAGACTTCTAAGTTAAGTAAATGCCAAGGGCTGGATGATAGATGCTTTTTTTTTTTTTTCCCACTCTTGTCATTTATTTTCTTTTTTCACGTTGGTGCCACAGTGCAGTAAAGATCCTAGACATCGAAAGACTTGCTTTTTTTTTTTTTTTTCAGAGCTCAGTTAAGTTTTCAGTGTTAATGAAAGTAGAAGAACAAAGCTTGCATTAGGTAGTAAAAATAAAAACAGTGCTCAGAGTCGTCAACTTTGCAGGTAAAAACAGAATGATTTACTAGAAGTACACAATCAATAAAATAAACAAATTAACTATCTTCTTTTCCATCAAAACTTAGAAAGAAAGTTTTGAATGAAGATTTTGAGCAAATATTTAACTTCGTAGTACTATTTTCAAAAAAGAAAGCTTTTGTTTGACTCGAAAGGATCGCGCACTTTCTCTTTCCTCAACGAATTTGACAATCTTGATGGACAACAAAGAAGTATTTGTGGATTACTACAGCACATATGATGCTTAAGTGGGGGGGGGGGGGGGGTCGTGAAATTGTGACTTTGTGGTAAGGGGGAAGGAAAGAGTAAGAAGTGTGACATCAAGCATTTTTTAATACAAATATGTTTATGAAAAGGAGCTTGTAAAACGAGCTTATAACGAAGGGAGAGGGGGTTAAAAATGTTGAAAAAAAGTACGACATTATTTATGGGCACAGCCCTTTACCACGGAATCGGACGAAGATTTGCAAAATTATGTATATGCAGTATGAATTGGTGGTCTGAGGACGTGCAGAAAGTCAGCACTATACATACTGTTTAAGGAAATTGATAACGACATTGATTTAATTAAATTTGAATTTGTTGTTATTGAGGATACCTAGTTTACAAAACTGCTAGGCAAAAAGAGACGACTGTATAAACCATATGGACATCAACCTCAGTTAGAAAATTGAAACGACGGTCAAACAAGAAGGTTTCTGTCCAACTTTAATAATAACAGTCAGCTGACAAATCCGCTAATGATGAAGCTGCTGAAAAACGAGACAAATACGTTCCGAGCTTTGAGTGATGTTGACGTTGATATTGCGAAGACGGCTATCATCATACGGCAAAATTCTTCGGTAGCTATCTTTTGAGAGGAAGTCCTCCTGGTTGTCCTCTTGATAGCCAAATCCTCAACTGAACATTCTGCCAGAAATCTAAAATCATACAACATGTATCTAAGGTATATATCAACAGTTCTTCTTCCCCTAAATATCCATTGAGGCTACTGGGGTCATAGGTATTTCTCTTGGTATGGTGCTCTAGCCACAGAAAAGTCCGAGTTCTGTTACAGATCATTTATCAAAGTAGCTGCAAACATTAAGACTGATCTCTAAGTCTGCCGTACTACCAAGTTAACCAGTAAGGCTAGGAACTTAATGGTGAAGCACCGGATTGGAGGTTTTGGAAAGGAAGAATGACTAACTCGTGCTGAAACTCTCGGAATCGGATGTTGCTCCTGGCGGAATCTGGAAGATGATTTTGGCAGATTGCTTTTCTACCAGTGACCAGGAGGTTACTTGTTGAAAATCATCGTTAGCCTACTCTGTCGCTGGCTTGCATTGAAAGGGCATTGCAATAACGGAATCAAAATACTTATCCAGAACGAAGGGGACGACATCAATACATTACCAATTTCTAAGAACAACTTTTCAACTGCTGGTGACATGACCCTTCCGCCTCAGAATAGAACCAAGCTGTCACCCTAAAGATGATAGTTTCATTTTCCAGTTACTGTCAGTCAATACTCCATATAAACACTTTCAAAATATGATTAACAATGATGTAATAAAAACTAGAATTACAAAAAGGTGCTGCCGATCAGCTACATTTTCCTTATTTCTATTATTAAAATTTTTCCTTATCCTGCTATAGCGTCACATATTCATTTCAATAAGAGTAACGAAATTGAGTACATGCTAGAACTTCATAGTTTTTGAATGCTTGTCAGCTGGGTGTCCGCTGTGACTGGGCAAAGGCTTCGTAATTCTTTGGTATCAGGTTTGAGTCTGCAGCTCAAGTGTTCAGGCGGTGGATTTTCAAGGTACAGAAAACCGTCAGGGTCCTTGTCACATGATTGCTGCACGAGATCCCTTGAGCGTCTGCTTGGCGCAGGCACTCTTGGACAAAAAGAACGAGATAATTTTTTTTCGAAAAGATATTGGTTTTCAAGAACGCGTATCTAAAATATCCCTGAAAATGTGACATATATGTATGAAAACAATTTCACAATAAATTTAGTTAACTTTTCCTTTTATTCGGAACACATTTTTCCTGCCGTTTCCGAGATATAATCGAAAACCACAAAATTTGGCTCCCCCTCCCCACCTTTAACTTCCCTCCCCCCCATTTCATAGTAAATTTATTTAGCTTGTATTTTTATTTTAAACGCATTTTTTCCACCGTTTTCGACATTTCCTCGAAAACCCAAAATTTTCTTCCCCCCTCCCTCCCACCTTTAGCTCACCCCCAGGGTCGGGGACTTCTAGTATGTTTACTTACTAACTACCCCTAACAATATTCTGAAGTCAAAAATTATCGCATATTCCATGCACGCTACACCCCAGTTTTGAGCACTCATTGACTGGACTAACAGACCAGAACACGTATGAATTTTCAAAATATTTCATTCTTTTCTAAAAAACATGGGAAAATATGAAAAGAGAAAGAAAATTAAAGACCCCAACAACTGTTGTTATCAGTTACTTTGATTATTATTTTATTAAATGCATGATTATGAGAAACCAATTACTGGAATATTTGGCTCCAAAGGCTCCAAATTTATGACATTTTCATTAATTGTGCTTTTCTATTTGTAACTTTGGAGAAAAACAATGTACCATACGGATCAGCTTTCGCGGGCCTGATGTGGCTAGCGAGAACCGCTGTACTCTTCTTCTTTATCTTCTTTACTAATAATAAAGCTGAAAGTCTCTCTGTCCGGAGGATGTCTAGATGTCTGGATGTCTGTGACGCGCATAGCGCCTAGACCGTTCGGCCGATTTTCAGGAAATTTGGCACAAAGTTAGTATGTAACATGGGGGTGTGCACCTCGAAGCGATTTTTCGAAAATTCGATTTTGTTCTTTTTCTATTCTAATTTTAAACCCATTTTTCACAGAAATTTAATAAAATGGGAAAGAATCTTTATCTTTATCTTCTTTACTAATAATAAAGCTGAAAGTCTCTCTGTTCGGAGGATGTCTGGATGTCTGTAGGATGTCTGTGACGCGCATAGCGCCTAGACCGTTCGGCCGATTTTCATGAAATTTGGCACGAAGTTAGTTTGTCGCATGAAGGTGTGCACCTCGAAGCGATTTTTCGAAAATTCGATTTTGTTCTTTTTCTATTCCAATTTTAAGCCCATTTTTCACACAAATTTAATAAAATGGGAAAGAATCTTTATCTTTATCTTCTTTACTAATAATAAAACTGAAAGTCTCTCTGTCCGGAGGATGTCTGGATGTCTGTAAGATGTCTGTGACGCGCATAGCGCCTAAACCGTCGGCCGATTTTCATGAAATTTGGCACAAAGTTAGTATGTAGCATGGGGGTGTGTGCACCTCGAAGCGATTTTTCGAAAATTCGATGTGGTTCTTTTTCTATTCCAAATTTAAGAACAAAACTATCATAAGATGGTTGGATAAATTACGAAATTATCATAACGTGTAACCGTAACATGGGCACTAGCCAATTGGCGAGATACGAAATTATCATAACGTGTAACCGTAAAATGAGTACAAGCCAACTGACGAGAAAATTCACAATACATTATTTGTAAATACAGGCGAACCAAAAGACCTTTTATTTTTTCTGTTACGGGAGAAGCCGTGCGGGTACCACTAGTTACTAATATTCAAGCTGAAAGTCTGGATGTCTGGATCTCTGTGAGGCGCATAACGCCTAAACCGTTCAGCCGATTTTCATGAAATTTGGTGCAAAATTAGTTTGTAGCATGGGGTTGTGCACCTCAAAGCGATTTTTTAAAAAATTGATTTTGTTCTTTTTATATTTCAATTTTAAGAAAATTTTACCAATCAAATTATCACAACGTGGACGAATAAATTACGGAATTATCATAACGTGGAATCGTAACATGAGCCAGCAAATGAATATAGCAAATTGGCGAGTAATTCATCATCCATTATTTGTTAATATACAGGAGAAACAAATGACCTTTTAATTTTCTACTACGAGCAAAGCCGTACGGGTACCACTAGTACATAATATGTCTAATTTTGCTGATCATGTAGATAATGTTAAAGAAAAAGTAGAAAAGGGAATTTCAATTCTGAAAAGACTAGCTGCTGCAAAATAGGGTGGAACGTAGCATAGCTATAGATCCTGTTTTTTTTTTTTTTTTTCGAAATATTTCTACCCTTTCTTTTTAGAACTAATCTTTCGCTCAGAGGTAAAGAACACTAGTCATAAAAACAGCCAAGAGATAAGTTGAAAGTTTTTTTTTTTTTTTTGTGATGATTTGTTAATGGATTTTCATTTATGATCTTATGAAATGAAAGTTAGTTTATCAAAATTAATATACCTCTATATTTATACCTTTATACCTTTTGAATATTAGTGTAAAAAGTTGAGAAAGATAGGCCAAAGTTTAATAACATGCTTAAATCATGATTTAAAAAAAAATGGACATAGTGCATTGTACCACTCAGGTACAGAAATATAAAAGGAAGGAGATTAATATTATATAGTTCTGAATGTCCCACCGGGGTGCTCCACCCACAAGAGCAAAGGCACACACCCCTAAATACCACCAAGGTACTCCCATCAAATCAGAAACCCTTACAAAAAGTGAAAAATACCCTCAAAACACCCCATCCCCCGAAGAATTTCAATGCCCCCCCCCCTAGGTGGGAACCCCTGATATCGGGGTTCTCCAAAGGGCTTTTTTTTTCTAAATTGCTTTGTTATTTTGAAATTCCAATATTAAACGAAATTTTCACATAAATTTTCTGATATAGAAACAAGAAAATAATCCTCACACATTTTGAATACTTATACCGATTGAAAGATCTGATTTTTTTACGTTTAAGAATTCTTCAAAACTGAAGGCTTAGAAGTATGTTTCGTTTGATGACCAGCTGTTTAGGATCTCTTACCACATTTTTAGTTTTTGTGTGTATGAAAGTGAAGGGTTGATTTTTTCCTGTACTTTTTTATTCATTAGTTATTTTTCATTTTTCTTTGTTCTTGTTTTCCTTTTTTCCCTTCTTTTTTCTTGTTTTTTGTGCATTTTTGATCATTGGTTCGAATTTCCTTTAATGAAATTTTCGTCTATTGTGGATCACATTACTTTTTCCTTTATTAAACATGAAATTCGGCACAATATATGTTAGGACCATATGAACAGCTGAGGTTTGCATCCCACTGAAGTTGCGCAAATAAAAGTAATGATTTCTGTACAGTTTTTAAAAATATTTTTAGGATAGCATAAAACGTAGTGACATAGGGCCCGGATTTTGATGACCTAAAAATCTCTGAAAACACCCTTAAAAATAGAAAAAAAGCAATACACTTTGGTTCAGCTGCTGATTTAATTCGAGTGCCGATTCAATTACCCTGCGCTCACTGTATTATATTTTATATTTCTGTGGGATACGCATTGCTTTTAAACGCTGATGAATTTTGTTATTTTGCCGTAGTTGATTTTAGAAACTTGATGCATTTTAATCATTTTGCAAGTATTGCAAGATGATAAAATGCAGACGATTTTTAGAGTACATATTTTTAATCCTGTGTTCTAAATTACTGTTATTTTTCCCGAACCCGATACTACGATCTCCAAAGCAACCATTTTTTTTCCTCTATTTCATTCATTGGTTTTCAGCTGATTGCAAATGAGCGATCAATGAAACATTTGTATTTTTCTTCATCTCCTTATAAAGAATTCATTCAGTGCCATTTCTTGCTTGTTTGATTCTATTCTGATTCTCCGGTGCATTTCCGTCTACTCTACTAACGATGATGTTTCGCATATTGGCTTCATTTATTCTTGGATGCAACGATAATAACTTTTTCAAGACACCAAATGATGCAAAGGTACTTTTGCTAATGAAAATACTCGGAAAAAAATCTTTGGTGTTTTTAATGTTTGTGTATATATGATAAAATGTTGAAAACCTTTTATGAAGTGACTATACTGCGAATGAGCGAAATTATTTTCATTTTTTTTTTCTTTTTTGGAAAAAGAGAGAAAGAGAACGTTTTAGAAAATTCAGAAATTTTCTCGCTTTTAAATAAGAAATGTTGAGCTTACGCAGACACCAAGTCTCGAAATGAATTTTTTTGTGTAAAATTTACTCTAATGTAAAACGCTTTATCCTCCTATTTCTAGTTTTTTAAGTCACAATTTTCATTACACCGATGAACGAAAGCTTTTTAACGTTAATTTAATTTATTTGTTTAATTTTAATTTATTTTCGTATGTACTTGTAATAAAGGAAACAAGCAAAAGACAGCGTTTTTATGCTATAGCTTTGGAGTAGCATTAGGATTTGGTTTAATATCATATGCGACAATGTTTAATTGTTTTCTGCCGAAATTTTAAGCTATTTAATGTGCTTACACTATTATCTGTTATTTACTGTAACTACTCTTAAGAGTAATTTAA